>NW_019104068.1:0-157470 GCF_001856785.1 Myzus persicae | reverse complement strand
TGCCTACTGTTTTCAGGTGATACGTGGGATGAAGTTCGCGTAAAAGCTATACAAGATTTTAAAAAAGTAATAAACTACTTAAATCACAGAAAACTAACAATCAATTACAATAAAACAAATTTTATAAATTTTTCCATTAATAAGGATGATAAAAGTTTTGATAACTTAGAATTTAATATTTATGATAATTTGGATTCTTGTAATGTTCCAATATATCAAAAAATAGCTAGAGTTTCGAGTATTAGGTATTTAGGTTTGACATTTGATAAAAATATGAAATGGAACTTACATGTAAACAATATTGTGATGCGTATGCGTCTATTATCGTTTAGCTTTTATAAAATACGGTCATTTTTACCAATACAAACTATGCGCATAATTTATCTAGCACTATTTCAGGCAATTTTTCAATATGGTTTATTGGTCTGGGGGGGTCTGAATCAAAATGCGTCTAGACCACTGCAACTTCTACAAAAAAAAATTGTTAGAATATGTTTAAGTAGAAATACGTTAATTGGTTCAACTAAAGAAAATTTTAACTTATTAGATGTATTACCATTTGAGTCTGTATATAAAAAAATAATTATTATATTCATAATAAAAAATATTGAATCCTATCTGGACATGAACAAAGACAATTTTAAAAGAGAAAATAGAGCATTTGATGCTAGATTGGATTATTCAAAAAAAACGTTTGGTCAAAAATTCATAGACTATCTAGGTCCAAAAAACTATAATCAAATGCCAGTCAATATAAAAAAGGAAATATTCTATTCAAAGGGGAATACTATAACCACAGGTATGAAAAAAAAAATTCAGAATTGGTTATTTTCAATACTTGTATAAATAATAAATAATAAAGAAAGATTATATAACTGTAAAATTTTATTTTTAGCTATAAGTATTCTATTTGTATGTTTTGTTTTCTCAATTATTTATATGTAAATGTTTATAGTATAATATTATTTAATTCTCTACCATCACCACAAGCATGTGCTTAAAGATGGTAGATAATTTCTTTTGTTTTAACATTATAATGTTGGTAACAATAAAAAAAAAAAAAAAAATTAATTGATATTGTTTTATTTATTGGAACATAAGGAATTCCATACAGAGAAAAAGAAGAAAAGGAGCTTATTCACTGATCAACCGAACACAAAACTATGGACATTTTTTGAAACTTGTATTATATTAATATATTTTTAATTTTTAACTGACAACACAAACATTTTAGCCATAATAAAGCACTTTAATATTTCAAAACATCAAAAATTGATATGATGCGTTCAATAGCAGGAAAAAGAGAAAGCCACCTTGTTTTTGAATGAGAGAGTAAGTCCTTGTACTAGACGTCAGCAAAATCACAAATATTTTAGATTTTCAACACGAACTGTGTAAATATGGAAAAAAACTAAAAAATTTGCATACTATACTCTCAACATCAATTGACAAACAATCTGAAGCACATTGAATACTGTTGTGAATAATATGTGCGTAACAGCCCATTCCTAAAATATCTCTGTTTAGGGTCTCTTTTAATTTTGTAAAAATATTATTTTTTCCTTTTCTTTGGAGACCGCCAAAATTGGTATTAGTATTGTCGGCAGAATAACTGATGATTTTTTTCTTTTAAATTAAAATTATTTAAAACTTTAATGATTTGGTTATAAATTATGTCAGCAGTTTCTCCGGATAAATTAGAAAACTCTAAAATGTTATTTTTACTCTACCTAGTGGTAGTTGAAAAATAAAGCGCAATTACTGGTACTAATTTAATAACCTTATGGTTAGAAGCATCAACTAAAATAGATACAAAGTTAACTTATCGTCTATTGTTAACTGAACAGCAAAATGAGCAATCGCATTTACAGCAACTTCTCTAGTTTTAGTTCGAGCAGCTGTGAATTTTTTTCGTCAAATAGCTTACGAATTAAATTTGATATACATGTCATTGAATTAAAACTCTGAAAATGCGAAATTGTATGGTATACAAAAGTTGCCTATTAAGTTTTAATATGTTATCATCTGCTTTTAAAGGTGTAAAATAATTACTGACTGAACTGGTTGTAGCCGCTTGTTTCGTCGTTTTATGTTCATTTCTTTTTAAATGATCAGTTATATCTGCCCGACCTCTATGAATGACGGAAAATGAACTCGAACAAATTGTGCAGTACACATCAAAATCGTTATCGTTACAAACTTTTTTCAAAAAAGTTCAAGTCCATAAAAATATGAACGAATTCAAAATCAGTCGGTTCGAACAAAATATGGGAACTTCATGTATTAGGTTTGTATAAATTATGGGGAGGTACAGGTTTGCGCACAAATACCCAAAAGACAACTTTTTTGGGCACGCAAAACTACCACTCGTTTGGGAACAGTTGAGCCGTTACCATACACATGGTTTGCGCACAGTTACCTTTTAGACTTTAATAGTTTAATTCCTTGCATGTTAATATTTGTTTGTTTACAAGTAAATTATTAAAGTACTTACATACATTTTCCTTCCCCTTTAACAGACTTAGGACTGTCTATGAATGTATTTAAAGGTGTGGCTAAAAATGCATGTTAATACTTGTTTCTTAATAATTGTTGATAAATAATATTTAATACTTGTTCAAGTTAAAAAATGCATGTTAATTTTAATTGTAATATAATATGATTGGTAAATATACGTATAGGATAATAATATACATGTCTATCATTTTCCGTAATAACAGTTTCCCATTATTTGTATGTATTTAATTTAGTCTATTTCGCCGGATGTATATTTTGTCCATATAAGTTTATGCGATGTTCGACTGATTCTAATATTGACTCTTTACGGCGATAATTATTTATATTTTTGTTGATTGATATTATTTTTAATTCTGTTTCCGTTTGTATTTTAAGAATCATGTCTGTTACCTGGTGTGTGTGGGAATCTGTTGCCGAAATAAAATTTAATTATTTTTGTGTGCGCAAACCAGTCGTATATATAATATGACCGTGTGCGCAAACGAGTTCCGATTTTTCAGGTAAAAATTATAGATTGTGCGCAAACAAGTTGCAGCCAAATTATGAACTTCAAAAGAATAAACGAGTTAATTTGACCTTTTGATACCTGACTTGACTGCTTTAAAGTGATCTGTTAAATCAAATAAATGTTGTGGGGATTAATAACAACTACTATCGATTAGACTCGTCGTTACGTTACAGGTAGTTGCAGCCAAACCGTAATATCGGTCTCACTATTATTATTAGCTGTGTGCCATTTAAGTTGGTTTTTTTTCTGCCATACACCGATGAGAGTTTGAGAAGTGTTTTCGTCACCGCTAACGATGGCGTCGAATCAATTAATTATGTTACACTGCAGGCGACTATTATACGTGTATACACCGTACATATTGTATATATATATTATATTGCTTGTCGAGCGACATCTGGTCAAAGGCCTAGCGTTGCACCGGATATACGCGCAGATAGGGTGTTGCATATTATGTTGTACGATATTATACACAGCAGCCGAGCGTATAGGTACTCTATACTATTGTACATGTATATACATGCATACTAGGCAAGGAAACGATAGAAGGGGGAAACCTACAGAGACACTATATACGTGTCGTCCGATGATTATGATCATCGCGCGTATATATACGCTATTCTGTTTTCTATTTTTTTTTCCTAACACTCGAGCATGTTGTTTATTACACGAGCTTATATAACAATCTCTTTTTACCATCGGCGTGATTTTCGAGGACTTTTGCCGCCTTTGCCGGTCCATTGTGCGTAAATAATATATATATATAATATACACCACCGTCACCCGATATAGTATTATTATTATTTACTATCATAGTCGTCTACACTTTGATCACCGAGTGCAAACAGTGAGCCGTTCAGATATAACATACGCTGCTGATGCAGTGGTACCTATCTATATTATTATATAAAATGAGTAGGTACCTATGGCTTGTGTTTGCGACCCTCGTTCATTTTTAATCAGTTATAAAAATCACAAGATCCATACATATCAACTAAGTGTATTATAACGCTTTAAATCGCTATTCTTTATTTTCTTTTATAATTATAGGTGTCAAATTGCATCAACCGTGTTAATTGTGTTCATATTATGGCAACGCATACGTCATCAATGATAATACCAAAACTACGTTATGGTGCCCACTCGTAAGAAACAATCAAATATAGTTAAGTTAAAATTAAATAATATATTGTTAGGTACGCAAGTCGTAGTCAGAATAGGTATGTGTTTGGTAGCAACACCAACACTGCGATAAGCAAGTGCCGCCTACCTTATTACTCTCGGTAACCGGATCAGTTTTTTCGTGCCGCACCTAGCAGTTGCCAGTGTCACGCGACGTGAATATTGTCGTTGGTGTTAGTTGCTTTTATCCCATGTTTTTTATTGTGCGTTGTGTCTCGTAAAACCCGTCATCGTCGAAGTCACCGTCCTACCCATCACTGTCGAAGTCACCATCCTACCCGTCACCGAGGTCAACGCGTTACCACCGGCATTGTCTGCGTACGTCTTTGTTCTAAAACTTTATTATAATTTTGTTGTGTTAATTTTATTCAGATTGACCAGTCCCTGTGTACCCCTTTACTTGTACTTAAATTTGTTTTGTTTTTGAATTTTTAAAAATAGCAGTCCACCGCTCAAGGCAAAATCAGAAATACAGTTGTTACCATTTATTTACACAATACAGTCCACTAATCTAAGCTGAGCTAACAGTATGACTGTATTAGGTATTATAGATTGAATACTAATATATTGTTCGATAATCATATTTTTTAATATTTTTTAAGGTGCTGTTGTCACTATATACTTAACTTGTTACATAAAACTTATGACTACGCTTAGTTCACTACTATTAGATACTCTTATATTCTCCTATTCCTCTATATTCTCTTAAAATAGCCAAAATATGATGCTTAAATTCTCACAAAAATTCGAAAATTGAACGTGCTACCAACCAACCTTTCTCCTACTTTCGGAACTACACATACGACGATGATCACTGCAGATCTAATGCGGGAAACAGAACGAGACTCAATGGTGGTGAACTCTGGTCGGCTGGAGAAAAAGTGGCGTGACAACCCTTCCCTCGATGTAACCAATCATGAATATTAACTTTTGATACATGTAATTGTTTGAATAAAACTTTAACTAAAAGTTGTAAATATCTAGTATGGAAAGTCCAATACTGCATAGTATACTATTATTATTTATTGTACCTAGTGATTGATTTACAATAGGTACACGATGTGACAGATGGAGAAGTAATGCTAACGCAGGTAACTTTTAGTTTGCAAAAACACTTGAAAATTAAAAGAATAGTTATTATTAACATATAATATTATAATATATATCCTGCACGAAATCCATGTATAATATAGTTGTACAAATATCCAATAAAAATATGTTTTCGCTTAAAAACCAACACTCTATTTATAATTTATAGAGTTACCTAATTACTCAATACAAAGGAATACTAACACCTATGTTATATTAAAGAAACCGAGACCCACTTTCTTTTAGTTTATAATACTGAAATAAAAATGTCAGGTTCAATAACCACGAGCGACAAACTAAGATACTACCTAGGTCATTTGATAGTTTGAGTGGTAAAATAATATTATTAATTATTTGTATTACGAGTATAAACAATTTTAAATTACAATTATTTTGAGACAACATAATAAGATCATTCAATTAGAAATTATAGGTTACGTTAGGTCATAGGTACTTAGTAGGAATGTATATAAGATGCACTTTTAATAAAATATTTAGCTATACTTTTAAAAAAAATTGAAATTTGTACTATTTGTACTTTTAGATGAGAAGATAATTTAAAACATTTGGTTAATTACTTCTTTCTTTATTTTCTTTTGAGTGAGTTAATATTTTTCTCCATATTATCTTAAAATTTAGAGTTAAGTATACCTATATTATTTATTAATTATTATTTTTTAACATAACTTTCTTATAACTAATTATTTTCATTACATGTCAACCTTTGTTTATGTAGTGTTGGGTATACGAAGGATCTGATGCGTAGGCCTCTGTGGCTGGCTCATATTTTCATCACGCATAATATTATTTAATAAGCTCATTCAAAATTTGTACTGAGTGTTCATCTGATATTAAAATACACCACCTGCTGTAGGCTGTTGGTAAAGTAAATGTATTAAGCTTAACCTGCACTGCAGTTTAATACATATTTATATACTTCAAACAATAAATATACACATACAGCGTATGTAGACAGTGAAGATAAATATATACTTATAACTTATAAATTATGTTATAAGTGTTGTAGTCGTTTGGCGTTCTCGAGGTATAATCATGCTTAATAAAATAATATATAAAGAAAAAAATAATAATTAAAATATACAGCATTCAATTATAATATTCATTGTAACAAAATAAACGAATATTTATCTTGGTGTCCATTTTGCTGCATTTTTGTCACCATAGTAAAAACTATACCAACATTTTACCGTATTCAATAAATTGTGTGATACGCATTCTTGTTCTTTTCTAGTTCCATTTTAATACAGGTAATAATTTTATTATATTCACATTTAAAATCGTATTGTATAGCAACTATTATACTATTGATATCGATTACCTAGTATGCATGTGTATACAATATATTAATTGATCCAACTTTGAATTCAGGATGAAGCGATAGAACCGCAAGTGAGCAATATTATTAGTTGTACAAAATGATATGGCCATTTTTCTTCAAGAACTTTTAGCTGTAAAAATCTCAAATGGTCTCATGCTAACATAAACGTAAGTTAAGAAATGCTAAATTTAACCTATATTAGCTTACCCTGCAATGATGATGAATATATTTTGAGTAAAGAATATTTTATAGTTGAATGCTGCAATGCGGCTATACGCTAAGTACTGTGTTCAATCAGCATCTGAAGTCTATAATAAATTATAATATAATCACATGATTAAAATATAGTATTATGGTACTTAAGTTATTTAATGATATAGATTCGAAATCTAAACTCTTAGCGCACTGATTATCTGCACAAAATAATATACTATATCTATAAGTTACATAGAACCTTATGGCTCAATGTAATATACGTAACATATAAATTAAAAATATGTATAGTATATATTACTGTAGGCACACAATCGAAGTCTTATTGCTTATACGTATATAATAATTTATATTGTCCCGTTTTTGTTCATAGCTGTAATAAAGTGTAGGATGTGTATACATTGTATAGAAAAAATATATTGAATGTGCAGCATCACCCTGGAGGATACTATATTGTAATTATTATTATACCTCAGTACTTCATATAGTCATATGCACTGAACGTTTTATTTCGAAAACAATAATAATAATACGCCTGTATACGACTGCGGATGTAGGAGGTTTATTGTTGTGCTGCTTTATATACTTTATACTATCACATAATATAAATTATTATTATAAGCGCGGGTGTATTCAATGTGAAAAAAACATTGGACAGTGAAATTTCGCATTCCCTGTTCTGCGATGATCACAATATCGCGGCGGCTCTGCGTCTAAATACGGCGAAGAGCAGACAGCAAACGTCGACGGCGAAGCTGATTACGCCGCAACCCGTGATAGTGGTGGGGTGGAGGGGCTGTGCTTCTGTACGTGCGTGCGAGCTCGACGACGAACGTCGGAAGTCTGTGAAGGGGCCGACGATGACGATGGTGGCGAGTCCCGCCCAGCGGCCGCGGCCACGCCTTCTCCGTGGTTCCCGCGCGCACGCGTCCATCGCCCGGCCACTGCTGCCGCCGCCGCCGCCGTCGTCGTCGCGTAATTGATTATTTCCGCCACCGCCGTCTTCTTCCGCGCGATCGGGCGGGAGACCGGAAGAGGTCGCCGCCTCCGCGCTCGTTTTAGCCGCTTACGAAGATATTTCCGGTCTGCAGTGTACACGATGATGAGGGGGTGAGGGTGCACGTGCGCTGCAGAGCTTAGCATATATATAGGTAGTTATATAGACGACGACGATGTAAACAAGAAAACAAAACTCGCAGCCGTTGTCGTGCCGGGGGTCGATGCGCGATTTTGGCTTTTACCCTTCTCTCTCGCATTAATAATAATAATAATAATAATAATAATAATATCGTCTCTTCGTGCGTGCGCTCGCGAGTCTTTTTTTCTTCTTATTTTTCCCCCTCAGCCCCATAGGTTCACCCCTCCCCCGTCACATCGATATCGTTGCAGGGTGGAGGATGAAATACACACACACACACACACAACACACACCCAAACACCCACACTCACACACGCATAATCGAACCGCCTCTGGTTTCTGCTGTTGCGCCGTTATTGTCGCCACCCCCACGCAATAACTAAAACGCCGCCGACTCGACTACGACGACTCCGCGTGCAGGCGGCGAGTAGACGATAATATACGCACCGTCAACACCGTGGCGCCTTTATTCCGGACGCGCGATCGACGCTCGTCGCGACGACGACATTGTTGCTATTATTGTTGTTGTAACAACTATAATAACAGTGTTGTTGTAATTACTTCACGTCCGTTAACCGCGACTATACCATATTATTATACCGTCGTCGGCTGGAAATGATCGACGACGGCGTTCGATTTCATTTACGCGCCAAAACCACGGCGGCTGCAGCCAAAGTCGTCTCCGCCTTCGTGTAATCCGTCATAATTTATATATTCACCTACCAAATACCTGCTCATCAAGATGCTCCGAATTTTACCAGTATAGGCACCATTCAGTTTTTTACACCTGCGTTTTGTTCACTTGTTGACAGTTGGTAAGTTTTTACAAGAGTATCTTATACTATATTATAATACCATATCATATATATTTATACATAACTATTCGGGCACCTATTATATACCCCAGTATCATGACCTATTGTTTCAGTTTATATTAGTTATAGTTATATACTCGACTTAGATGAAGGTTATTATTAGAAGGTAGAAGTCAATAGATTTTATTTATTTTTTCTCCATACAATTATTTTTTCAAGACAAATAAAAACTAATTTATACGAATTTCAATTTGTATTATATATTATATACATTTATGTTATGTCGATAATATTTCTACAACAATTCAATCATACTGCTGGTGATGCATGAAAAATGAAAAATTTGTAATTATGGTTTTTGCCAACTTACTTTTTTTTTAAAAATAATTTACGGTTTTTTTACAACATGACAATGATGTTAAAAGTTAAAACACAGAAATTATACGAAAAATTTAAATTAAGAACCAGGCTACGATCTTGGTTATTTAATTATGTTTTAGTAATGATTCTAAAAAGTTTTAAAAAAATTAATTCATAAATTCTATATACTTATATAAAGCGACAATGTCCCCTAGACCTTATAATTTAAACACACAAATTCTTTAAACACCCATAAATTCACGCCAAAGTACCTAATTGAAAACTTCTTCAATGAGTGAGTAGAGTAAAGATAAGTGATCTTTTAAATTATCATATTGTCTATTAAAGAGATGTGTCACTGTAAATGTATTGTAGATACGGTAACTCATAATCATAATATGTTAGTTGCTTACATAAGTACACAATAACACATCATAAACCTAAAACCAATAAATTAAACATTGTGTGTAAACAATTTTTCTAAAGGATATGTATTCTTAAGTATACCAATTACTTAAACTGATGAATGTGAAATAATCGAACTATAACACTATACCTTCATATGTAATCTAAACGGCTATACCGACAAATACTTAGATAGTTAGATACCTAAGATGGCAATATAATGTATAATATTTGACAACTAATTTTATAAGTGGACCGTTCCTAAGACATGGGAAGTGTACATAAGTTATGAATATTTGGCAAGTGGGAATATGGCTTAAGATTTGGATCTAGATAGGATAACCTTTGGACTTTGAGCAGTTTAACCTTAATTTAAATTAATAATTTAATTTGCCACTACTACACTAAACAAATCATACTTCTGTACATCAAAATAACTAAGCGTACAAATATTTTCCCAATATTTTGAATTTATTTAAATACTTACTCATCGTTTCATTTAAATTCAATTTAAAAAAATTTTTAAAAATATGCACGTACATTTTATTTTTATGATTTAAAAATTTAAATCATGTTTTTATCTAAAAATAACATCAGACAAACATTTAAACATCATAGGTATAAGTAAGTAATTGTAAATTTGTAATGTTATAGTAATCGTTCATATAGTTAGATAAATATGATCAATTAGATGTCATATTCTATGGTTAATGGCCAATAAAATCGGACATTCTTGCAACATAATATTATCATAGTATATGAGTATGGAACTTTCATATTATGTTCCTAAATTACATGCAGTAGTAAGGATGGATCATTGGATTTTCAAAAAAAAAAAAAACAATGTTATTTGTTGGGAACGAAAATTTAGTTGTTCGTTCATACATTTAAAAAAAATGAAAATAATTATCCAATAAAAGTGTGTTGCACCCCGAAATATGTCACCTCGCGAGATCGTATAGTTCGCCGACTTGCAGTTCCATAAATCAGTCACTTGTGTCCATGTTATACTAATGTATGATAAAAATTCTAATAAATTCTATTCAAGTCTATACAGTATACACATATACCACACTTCATAGTCATATAGTTAATTTATGAACAATTTAAATAGGTATAGACTTATATAAATAAATATTGATACTAATAGTAGATACTATGAATAATATAGTGATAGGTACCTGTAATATAAAAGGTATATACAAATAATTATAGGTATTATACTTAACATTATGGGTATACAATTTGAATCATTTTTTTGCTTTTACTTAATAATAAATGCTTAGATGCAGATAATATGGTTATTAATATTATAACTGTAAAACTACGTTTTTAGGGGCGAATATAGAGTGCAGCTAAATGTTCTTGAGTGCTGTTATGTAGGTACTTTATTTTTATACTTCAAACTTTAAAAAAAGCGCTTTTGGTGGAATCACAGAACAATTTGTACATCTTAAAATATAAATAAATGCATTGAAAGCAATGGTTGGAAAACATGAGTTAATACATTTTGCTAGATAAGGGAGGTAATATTATAGGTACTTATACTATTTATTTATCGTATTTATCTAAATAATGTTCAACTAATATATTTTTATCATAAATACTGCTTATATATAAATAAATACAATTGTGAATAATTTATTTAATTTCTTTTTGTAAATCGATTGTGCCGAGCAACGGTTGGTCCAACTATATAGAGTACGAGACTAATAATAAAATGTAGGTAATGTTGTAATAAATACAAACAAAAAACGTATATACGTATACTTTAAACTTATTACTACTAGTGGATTATGACTGTCTCAATCGTCTTACTGCATTTAAGAATTATTTTTAAAAAATTATGTACTTATAGTGTATTTTTTCTATTTTTAACGTTCGCAGTATTCGTGATAATTTTATGAAACAAAAGTGGTCTAAATAATATGAGAATCAAATTATAAAAATAAATTCCTACCTCTTTATGAATAAAGTATAGCTTAATGTTATATTTATCTTCTAGACTTCAATACAAGCAACAATTAAGTCATCTAGATTCTAGATTCTACGCCTTATGGAGCCATGTGCTGATGATTAATTGTGAGGCCCGAACAATAGAAAAAAAAATATAGCTTGTTCATATCCCTGTTTGAGTATCCAAATATTGGTAATCAGTAATAAGTTAATAAGTAATTGATTAATTTATTAAAATACGTAGTATGTGCAATTTATCAATAAAATAACTCTCATTAAACTTAAAGTAAAATATTAAAATGTTACTTTTTTGAATAATTTATTAATTCAATAGTTTGTACACTGTTATTACTTTAAAAAGCAAACCGTTTAGTATTTTTAAAGCACATACAATTTTTTTTTGAAAAACCCCTTTATTTCTGGAAGCTTAATAATAAAATTATTCTTGTTTTCATTCTTTTTCTCTTCTCTACACAACTGAGGCTATTTTTTTGTTTCAGACATTACCATCAGTATATATTTATTATTTGTACCTAATGCATTTAAATAAATATGAGTGTTCATATTTATGTGTGTCTGGTTTATCCAGTTTTGACCAATTGGCCAAAATTATATCAATGATACAAATACTCGATATAATGTACAAAAACAATTATTATTGTTGTTGCCGTCGTTAACACTCTTTCTCTTTCAGGGAAAAAATATGGCTAAATAGATCTGAATATATGAATTGATGAAATATAAAAACATTCTACCTACAAAAGTATAGAACTTCACCTATAATGTCATAAAAGCTGATATAGTGTAATTTTCATTGTTAAACATGGGTATTTAAAAATGTGCTGATTATTTTTTTTTTGAAAATGTATAGGTGATTTTAGTCTCAAATATTACTATTTTTTATATTATACATCCGTTCAACCCAATGCACAATGACATGATTATACTCTGTAGCAAAAGGTGATAAATCTTATAGATGCATTGTTACAAGATTGAATTTGGCTATTATATTCTAGCATCATGCAATCTTGCCATCATATATTATAATTTATAAGGTCCAAACTTCAAATACCTATTTTTTGCACATTGCTGTTGTTTGCAGTGGTCTGTGTAGGACAAATGGTTTTTTTTTCATTGCTCTAGGCAAGGGTATAATAGTACCTATAGAAAGATATTCATACTTGAGCATAATCTTATATCTATTTATTTATATTCAGTGAACTGAAAATCTTTCTTGAGTTGACCAACGAGTTTTCATTTGATCATTTATTCTTTAAAGTATAAAATACGATTTCACGGTGGTCTTATTTTAATGCCTCTTTATATATAGGTTAACCTTATAAATTATAACAATATTTATTTTACGTTTCATTATTTTTTATTTTATTTTTTTGAGACCTTGTGAGAATTTAGAAAGCTTTATTATAATGAGTATTTTTACTTTTGTAATATATATCATTAAAAATGTAATGTAAATTTGTTCAGTCATTGCTGAAATCATTCGTATAGTAATGAAGTATTTGTAAGTATATTCATCACAATCACATTTTTGTGATAATAATTATTATAATTTTGTATATTAAAAATAAAAATAAATGGGTGTTGTTTATTTATTAATAAAATGTACAAATAGTTTGAAGAACTAATAAAAAAATGTTTTTATAAACCAGAAAAAAATAATTAATAAAAGTATAACTGTATAAGTATGTATTACTAAATGACTATTACTAGCTGCATTGCCACAATTGCACTATTGTGCTTTAGTTAAATACTTATCAATATAAACAATATAGATTAGGTGTCGTACAAGTTGGTCAGTGAAACATTTCAAAACGAGATCAAACGATTATTACAAATAAGTAGATTTTTCGCTTTATACCTATACGTTTTACCTTAGATACTCCAGTGCGATACTCAGCTGCCAACTAGTTCTCAGTAACTACAAATTGAGTCTAAAGAAACTTCGGTTTCTCATATACTTCAATATTAAAACTTTGCTCACTTTATATTTAATAGTAAATACGAACGTTTATTTGCCTTTCGTGGTAGTGAACTAATATAACTAGATTTTAACTGTATACCTACCAATACGGTAATATTATTGTGCAATACCCATTGTGTAGTTCAGATGGATATGACTTAGACGTATTTTATGAGAAGTAAGTACATTTTGAACTTGAAAAAATAAATAGAATTTCTCATTTGAACCCAATAGTTGTACATTTATCAACCCTCCTTCGATCTGCATCCCTTAATGATTGTGATTCAAATTTAACAGATTTTTTTACACTATCAAGTGAACAGTGTATCGTGTACATAATACTCACAAAAAATATTTTATATTGATTTATATTTATATGTCACACTCGTATCTCATTCTTATACATGCATAACTTACTCACTATACATTTATACAAGTAACTGCAAATTAACGTTCATCAAAGGCCATTTAGTTTTGACATAATAGCTGAACAATCGATAATGCTCTTTTAAAGACTTCTTTATAATGACTTTTAAGTTTGATATAATAAGTCAATTTGCATCCTGCTACCAAAATTATGAACAAAAATAAATGGTTTTTGTTGAACGTACATTTGCAGAAATTTATAATGTATACAGTTATTATGCGTTTTTAAGACGGAGATAACAATTACTACGGGTGAAACGTCATATACATTATAATATGCTACGATTATAACTGTAGGTACAATATACACGTCGTACAGCACACAATAGTATAAAGAACGTTGTTAAATTTTAATCACAACATATTATACTATGTATAAAATATATACACACTGCAGAATTCGCATATTATTTTATGCAAGTTCATTTTGAAAATAGTTGAATACAAATTTCAGGGCCTGCATTTAAATTAGTATGGTGCTGCATATACATGTGTATGTACACTGTATATCACAATATAATATGATGTAGACTTGTTTTGCATGAATTGCATAAAAAATAAGTATATTTCTCGCGATTCAATCTCTACACAGTACATGTGATATAAATATATAATGTGTATAGGTAGAAACATTTTAATTTACAAACCTTATGCGTAAGTATATCTATATATGTAATATAAATAAGCTAGTAAATACTTATGCGTTTGGGTTTTGTACATTTCAATTTCCAACCTTTCAAATACGGTAAATGTACTAATCGTACTGACTTGTATAATATAATATAATATATATATAATATCCATTATCCATTTCAACGGCTACGCGCTGTGACTTCATAATGTGTATTATTCAGATGTTGTAATGTTTTGAAATGCACGTTCAAGTTCGTTTGTGTATAGGAATTTCAAACAAATATATTTTTTCATGACGGATATGATTTTCGACTCGGCAGTCAGAGATGAATAAGTAATAAGTTACTTGATTAGTTGTACCTAACTGGTTAAAAATTGTGTATCTATTTGCAAGATACAAGATATGTTGCAAATTTGTACCTAACTGGTTACAAGTTAAGCATAGTTAGATACTTGTAAAGTAAGTAGTAACAAGTTACTTAATTATTTAGGTATGTTTATTTATTCAAGAAAATAATGAGTATTTCAATATTTGTTTATACCTACGAGGTTCAAGAGAAAAATTAAAAATATATTATATAAGTTATAAACTTATAAAGTTAGAACTATAAAATGTAAAAGTATTGTCATTGAAATGTATAAAACATTGGTCACAAAATATTACAAGATAAAATAATTATTATGTATGTTTAGATCATATTACTATACTATATAGATAATGTATATAAGCATAAAATGCCAAACTATAATATATAATGTTGATACGAATTATGGATAGCACACTTACACCTACTTTGACTGGTTAGGTACATAGGTATAGGTACATTAATCTTACAAATTCTTTAAATTATAAAATACAATTATACATTTACTAATTATAACACTGAACACTTAATGTTGTACATTTGTTATAGTGAAGAATGCATTTAAAGAAAAATAAGTATTCAAATAAGTTTATTTTTTCTATTTAATATTTGAAAATTACAACAAAAATTGTATAAAGTGACTTTAAAATGATGAAGCTAACTAATGACAGATTACAAATATAATTGGGTAACATTAGGTAACATTGATATATATAACTGATAACTGTCCAACTCCGACGATATATCGCTGGTAACTCAAGAGTCCTCGACCCGGCCGTTAAGAAAATAATAATAAAAATAACGTTCCTAACCGACGACAATGGCATGGTAAGGTACTAAACTTAAAGTATGTACGTGTTTTTATATAATGTAGATCTAAACAGGTAGGTATAGATTATAATATAAATGAGTTTATATTATTATATCACACCCTTAAGGTTTATTAAAATATTTTTTGGAAAATCGCTTTCTTCCTGGGTCATCTCGAACGACCGGAATGCTATCGCAACGATATGTACGATATGCACCTACTACGTTCACGATATATTATGAATTATGATGCATAATGTTATATATTTTATTATTGTATGCACAATAATGTTGTATGATATATAGGTAATATAATAATGATATATTTTTGCATGACGTGTTCAATCGCGCTATCCGATCCGACCTCCGGCCGGGCGTGTTTGATATAATCGTCGTTTTTAACCGTGAGGTAGTGGCGCGGTGGGGAGGTCATATTTGGGTGTGTGTGTGTGTGTTGCGGTGGGGAGGGGGGGGCTGAGGAGAGCCTCGGTCGGTTTGTAGAGGAGAGAACGCGGCGCACACTCCAGCAGAGGCGGTGGCATGAAACTCCTCCTATCCTCCGCTGGTGGCGCGTGGAAGGACAGCGCAGCACTGGAAAAATATTATGTCATTATATTTTGTCTCGCAGTCGCCTGCATCGATTACCCAAGTACAAAAATTATGAACATAATCTTTGTTGGTTGTGGTTGAGCAGATGGTGGTGATAGAGCAGTTGACTAGTAAAACATTTTTTGTTAATTCGTTTCAAGAGACGTTAATTTGGGAGCGCACCTAGCATACCTATATAATTTTGTAAGACTCCAAATGATATACCTCGCAATTTCGTTCACAAATATAATACATGCATATAATAATATACCTATTAAATATTACTCACGGTCGACGGTCCACGTTCACATCTATCCTATAAATCAGTGCTTCTGTTCTTCTCGACCTTTTTTTACGACAACACCTTAGTTTATACCAATAAAAATAAAATAATAAATGGATTTTTGAAAAAGTAACTTTTATAAACCTTTATATGTAAGTTAAAAATGAGACTATCTTTACAATTGTTTTAGATTCTGCGATGAATGTATTGATTTTACAATGATGAGTGTTTTTTTATTTAATTATTAATTTTTATTTTTGAGTCTGTCATCACGGTTTGGGGCAGTGAAAGTGCTTCGATTTTCTTCAACAGCAACTTTTGTGGTAGGAAAGTTTATCTAGTTGGTGCATTTGGGAGTTTCATGTCTTCATGCATGCCTACATATTGTAGCTGTTAATATCTAATTAACGAAAATACTTTAAAAAAATTATAGGAAGGTAATAATAAATTTTAATAAGGCGTTAGTCTTATAATCTCACCAACAGTATATAACAGCTTGTCATGTGGCTTTTTAAATTAGACTGGTGAAAAGGACCATCTACCATCTATACAAAAGTCCCCCTCCCCCAATCATACATGGAGTAGCAGACCCTCACACCCGTCTTGAGTCAGCATATTCACTTTTTAAAAATAGTCTAAAAAAGTAAGGGACGATATTGATATAATATCTTAATATCAACGTGACTTCTCACTGAATAAGAATCCTACAACTGGCAGAGACGGATAAATATATAATATATATAGAATAAGGATTTACATACACCTCAAAACAAAATATGTTTAAAGTTTAAACTACTGATAATAATATGCTACATATTATAACATACAATTGTTTTCAAATATCTATTAAATTATGATTACCTATCTATAACCTTTAAACGCGAATTAATATGAAGCTATAGCGCCAAATATATTACTGAATGTGTAATTATTTTGAAACATGTGGCATGAAAAGGCCCTAATAATTATTATTTTGTTAACTTATTACATAGAAAAATATAATGTTGAAAATAAAATATTAGATAGGTAATTAGCTCGTTGTTTCTTCACAAATGATAATCTACGAAAAAAATTAACACAAGCATTTGAAAATAAGGTCTTATTTATTATTCATCAAATTTTTATATTCATGGAATAAGTGAAACTATAAGCATAAAAAAGTTTAAAATACTCAAAATACCTAGGTATGTAAAATAAAATTGGAGTTATATTTTGTTTTTATAAAAAGTAGTTTAAGTCGTGTCAAATTTCAAACAACTTATTCTAATAAAAGTATACATTTACATTTTACAGTTTAGAGTTTAGACGTAATATAATGATATGCCTGCTATAATAATAAAAATATTGAAGTCACTTTTCAATTGTCACAAATATACTTCATACATACCTAGCTACATATTAAATACAAATACGAATACCAGAAAACCCACGTCCTTATTTATTGTTTAAAAATAATACATAAAACATTAGTGTGGGGGTGGGAGGATATTAATTTATGTATTATATAACACTAGCGATCCCTCTACTATCATTGACCGTTAAAAATATCAACTCTATATGATTCAAAATGTGTGCTTAATTTATCATTTAATACCAGGCGTGTGATATTCAAAACTTCCCGTGGATTTACCCTATACTAATCTCCATTACAGATTTTTAACACAATCATAACAGTTAATGATTAGTGGTTAGAAGTCATAATAATTTTGATGGTTTTCACCAAACACAAAATACAGTTCTAAAATTATATTCATTCATAATGGCTACCCTAAAATAAACAAAAAAATATTATTATTATTTCTAATTTCTTTGACTAGAACTTTTCGCTTTCTTACTAAACTCTGTTTTTGCCTGTCTGGTACCTACTTGCAGAAAAACAGGATTACCGCAATAGGGTGCGTCAAACACAAAAGTTGAGTGTTTAAGAAGTTTGGATTTAAACCGTATATTACTTGTCATCTGCCGTCAAATACATACTGGGTCGAAAAAAAATGCGCAAAACTAGAGTGTTTTTGCTTTAGAGAATTTTTTCTTTTTATATACCTCATATAGTAATATACATATAAGTGTGCATGTATTGTGAATTCCATAAATGTACCTATACAAATTTAATAAATTATCATGTGTAACTTTTGATGACATTTTAATATCAAATATCGTGCTGTAGAAAAGTGTTGACGATAATGCTTAAAGTATATATCTATTTAAGTAAGAGCCAACTTGAATTTATAAGTATTTAGTTCTGAACTCATTGATGCTTTGAGTAGGTATCTATACTTTTTAGGTAGGTACTCTATAGTGTATATAATATTTAGCCTGAAATAAAAAATATTTCACTCAAAGCTTTAGTTTATGTTTATTTTTTTGATATTATAATATGTGTTATGTGTAACGCGTATTATGTCCCTAAAATCCTGTTACAACACGAAAAATCAATTTATTTAAATTATATTTTTTCCACAGAAATCTGTAAAAATCCAATTTAATGGCATAAAGTCTAAAAGTCTAAAAATGTGTTTACATTAAATTTAGTAAAAACCGACCGAATTAGGCTAAACCAAGTAAGTCAATTTTTTTATACTTGTAAAAATAACAACTGTGTTAAAAGAAACGAAAACGGATCAAAAATTTGTTGGAATTGATATCAAATGCACTCTGATTTTTTAATGATAAATAAATATTTTTTTAATGGACTTAATCATTATAAACTATAGCTTTCAGTGCAATTTAAAAATATTTTTCTGTTTGAAAACTAAAAATCAGTTTGTCTACCATAATTCCAAAATAATAATTTAGAATATAATATTGTTGATAACATTATTATTCTATTATTCTCACTTAATCTAAACTTAACCTGCTCTAACTTGGTACTTAATTTATGTAATTATGTACATAATACATGGCTTATTTAGCCATACTAATAAAAATTAAACATAGATATAATGAAACTACTCCGAGTTATAGTAAAATATCAGTCATTGGAAAAAATAAACAAGAGTCTTCTTTGACTTGACAAATCATCGTATATTTAGATTTAATTTAAACGATTTGAGGCTTTTTAATTTTTAGATTTGTGTGATTCGAGTTTGATATTAAAAGGTATGCTCATAAAAACTTGCTCTCGTAGCTTATTTTTCTATAAACGTCATTGGAGTAAGTGTTGACCTTTTTTGATCCTTTTTCGAGTAAAAAACATTATTTTCTGTTGAAGAAGTATCGATAAGAGCTTTATTGCCGAAAATTCAACCTCAAGAAGTTGAACCAAATATTTGTGTTATTTTAATGAGGATGTTTTGAGCTTATTACATATTTTTTTTAAACATGCTATGTTCATTAAAATTATTTAAAATTATATTATATTCTTCTATTAAATTGTATTTAAATACTACTAAATCATTAAATACAAACATCATGGTTCCTTATGAGTTATTATCTATAGATATTATCAGACAAGACGAATTAATTTGTGTAAGTCTTAATGTCTTGGAATGATTTATAGTTAATAATTTTATTTTATGACAACCTATTTTTTTAATGTTTTTTAAAATTTTAAGTTATTTCTTTTACATTCTGAGCAGAGCTATGTATGATATTCATTTTACAATGGTGTATGATTTTTTTTGTGTCTGTCATTGCCTTTTGGGACAGTAAAAATTGCTTCGATTTTCTTTAACAGATTCTTTTCTGATAGGAAAGTGATTCTAGTTGATACTTTAGAGGCAAGAAGTAAAAAACTTCCAACAGTTTTCAAAAGCGCAACGAATTGAGAAAAGACTGAGATTTTTACTCAAAACCAGTCTTAGAAATAAATAGATTTTGTTTTTTTTTTTTTGCAAATACATTTTCACTAAATGTTTATGTTATAGATTTCTATGCACTACAACATTTTTAAAAATATTGCTATTATTTTTGAAATATTTATTGACATAAGAAAATGTCTAGTTTTATTAGGTTTTTTAAAAACTATTGTCGATTTAAAATTTTTTGATCTGTCGAGAAATTTGAAAATGTAATACATAGTTCCTCATACGTTGTTAGGGGAAGTTTAAAAAAAAGTTGAGCTTAAATCCAAGATCATTTGTTGATAAAAAGTTGACATCAATATCACGAAAATCATCAAATTTTTTTGAAGTTAGAAATTCATAAAAAATATTCCATGTTTGTCTAAGATTTAAAATTTTTATACAAGAATCCCCTTAAGTGTTTTACATTTAATAAAGAAATTAAAATTAAAATTAATTTTTGAAGTTAGTCATTGGATATTTACAAGTAAATTTAAACATTTTTATATGCAACTATTATTAACTCTTTAAACATGCAGGTGGCTAGAGTACCTAGAATTCAAAGGCAATTTATATAAAATAGTACATTTGATAATAACATGCATTTTACACGATTATTGTTGTATATAATAAAATTGTTTTTTCTAGATACTGCTTTTTTATTTTTTAATCATAAATATGCGTATTTTCAGGTACTGGCATCCAGGCTCTATAAAGCATGTCATAATAGTTAGCTTATAGCAGTTTATAGTAAGTTTATACCTAACCTCGAGGTGCTAATATAGAAGTTGAAAACTTTGAAACTGTAAAATATATTATATTATATACAAATTACAAGTACTCGATAAGGGTTACGTGGATTATGGAAGCAGCGTGATAGCAATACGCGTCGTTTCAATACTCGAGACCTTAACGCTATACAATCATAAATGTATATTATCCTGAACGTGAGGCGGTCGGGCGTTGAGGTCACGTTTATATTATTATAACAACGACTAAACGGACCGTTAAAACAAATACGTGAGATGTTAATCGCGTACGTGCGTGTGGCATTGTAAAAAAATAAAATAAAATAAAAAAATAACGAAAAAAAAAACATAATAAGAAACGCATCGTTTCCACCATTTTTTTACACACGGACCTCTTGTGTACAGTACCTAAAGATATTTTATCACAGGGGTGGTCGTGCGGTGGCCGGTGGCGGCGGCGATACGCGTGCCGATACGGTGGTATTGCGGTAAGTGGTAACTATATTGTAACTATTGTAGGGAAAACTCCGGAAATGAGAATTTCAGTAGTAAATAATAATAATAATAATAATAACAACAATAATATCGTTAGTTTACAGCCCTGCAGGTATCATTATCGATTGATCGTGCAGTCTATACGACTCGATTGGTACTCCAACTAAAATAATTGTGAGTACCTAGTTGTTTGTCAAGAGTAAAAATCCACCAGGTTAATAAGTATATTGTACGATTTGTATGTTTTATGCAGGGGCTTTTCAAGGGGTGTTGGCCGGGAATTGACTAATTTAGACTTGTTGGAATTTTCGATCGGCATGCAATTCATAGAAATGTTCATATACTTCAAATATAATTATTATTAATTTTTTTTTGTTGAAATAAAAATATAATACAATATAGGTATGCAATGAATTTACCAATATTTTCCAAATTATCATAACCTAAGTGAAAAAAAATATTTCGCAATATCTCAATAAATTTTATGAAACCAACATGATATTTCTATCAGATCAATGTAGGTGATATGGCGTACTTTTAAAACCACTTCTACAGTAAAACTTAATCTTAAATAGCTAGACTTTTTTCCAGTTAGGTACTTATCTCTTGGAAAACGAATAAGTTTCCATAGAAAGTGGTAAAATTGAAATTAAAGCTTAAATAAATAAAAACAATATTAACTCGTACACTATAGTCTACGAAGACACAAATAATATTTAAAAAATACATATCAGACAATAAATTATACTCTAATAGAGTTAGATCAACTCAGAGAAAATAAGAAGAATAAAATAGGTATTTAAGTATTTTACATTATCAAATTAAACTCATGAAAATCATTACACTACCTACAAAAATCAAATTCTTATTTTATACTATTTTGTCATAAAAACATTAGTGAATATTGAGAAAGCAGCAATAGGTACAGAACATGTTCATACGGGCATATTAGACTTATATCATAATTATGTCATAACTATGTCTATCACAGAGTATAAAATTACAATTAAATTATTTAGGTATAGACTAATGCATTCATAATACTTTAATATCTACCTGAATATTGGTACTGTTCCACATTATGGACATAAATATTATGTATATTCAAGGTTGCATTACCTATATTTAATATATAAATATGTTATATGTACTTACCATTGACAAATAACTAGGGATTTAGGTTATGTAAATACCTACTTATCCTCCCTACTGAAATACTCAAATAGAGAAGAATTTATTTTATATAATGAATTTGAATAATAATTATTTAGGTAGGTTTAGTTAACTCTAGAACTCTAGTAGTATGTTAAGTTGAGTAGTATATAATTACCAACATATTTATAATACACATCAGATACATTAATTTGTTCTTAAAAGTATCCCATTTATAATGAAGAATCTAGCTCATTCTCTCGGAACCCAAATTATTTACCGCAATCTTGTAATCTAAAGTATGTACAATTTAATAACAACATTTGGCACAAACTTAAGAAAATTAAATTGTGGTTATTTATTGTAAGTACTAATAAGTGATAGTATAATAAATTATTCATTATACTAACATGACCGATTCATTAGCAGCATAGTTTTAATTAAGTATTAAGTGTACAGCAGATACAGCAGATACAGATCCATGTAGGAGATTTTAGTTTAGTAAGAAATTATAAATCTACCACTACAGTCATGACAAAACTTTATTACTCCCAACTAAAAGTATTACTTCAATTCAGATATTTTATGACGAACTCAATTTTACTCCCCTTTAGAACCAAATAAAAGGATATAAGAAAGATAATTGTAATGAAAACGAAATAATAACTGATTATACATAATATACGTCATATAACTGCGTATTAATCATAAATGACTACAACTACTGCATTCTACTGTAGACACTAGACAGTAGTTAATGGTAGTAGACAGTAAATGCATAGCATTAACCATATATTTAAATAAATCTTGAATTGCTTTGACTTAGCAGTTCAGTAACTTATTTTTATTAACCTTACTATGTAAAGAATCATACAGTAGAACTCATTGGTCCGACTCTAGAGAGTGAGTGAATTCTGTGACAAAAATGCAAAAAAAATGTATTTAAGCCTAAAGCTTACAATATTACATCTACTTGGTAGGTAATTAAAACAATTAGATTTCTCTATTGGCATTCCCGATAAAAATATTTTAGCTCACTAGAACTAGCAACTTGTCAGATTTTTAGGTCTAAATCATCAAATAAATAAATAAATGCACCGCTTCCAACAATTTCAGCTGTGGAAAAAAATCAAAATAATATATACTTATTCATTCTGTATAATTTCTTATAAAAAATAAAAATCTGAAATCTATTATCTATACTTTTTTTATCTGGTTTGACTCAATTTCATAAGATTTTATGTCAAACATATTATATTACAAAAAAGTAAGAAGTAGGTAACGCTCTGCAGTGCCTACATTTAGAATCTAGAAAGTCACTGTACCTAATGTATGTGTGAAATTTAAATTCAATTATAAAAAATCATTTGAGCTTATATTATATTTTTATAATATATTGCACTAGATATATGTATGAATATTAAATAGGTGTCAAGTTTTTGGAATGCAATTGTTTGATTACAATATAATTAGCTACAATGCCAATTTTAAATTGTAGAAACCAACACTTACCTCCATAAATGCTTGTGTATATATTCAATCAAAAATATTGTATGAGTGTGAAGGACATTCAGTCGTATGCACTTTACTCAATGTCAACAAGCATTTTTTTTGTAAATAATTTTATCAATTATTGGTTTATTGGTTTGAGATTTATTCTTTAAATTAAATTAAGAATAATAAAACGCAGAATGTCAGAGACATTACAAAAAACACTACCTTTAATTGTATATAGCCACATAGAAGTCAACTTTTAATGTTTGGTTCATTTTCTTAAAAAAAAAATAATAAATAAATAATAAATATGACTATTAAGATCATAATGTGACGTTAAATACAATACAATTTGTTTGTTATTTGAGACGAGGAGTCGAAGAAAATCGTCTATCATCATGCTACGTCTAAAATAACAAACAAATTGTATTGTATTCTTTGATTATGTAATATATATATCATCTAAATTATTATGTTATTTATGGATCGGCAATGAAATCCGTCCAATGGTCAAATACATTTGATCGCATGCCATTTTGTCACGGGACAAACGGTCAATATTCGTCATAACCTTATTTACGCACAGATAATTGTGTTCTAAGAAACTACTTTTTTATTTCGAGAATAGGAGCGTGACCACAATATTATGTGAGCAACTCCTTGATGACGAGTGATCCGAGATGAACCGTTAAATTATAATATAATATTATAATAATAATATCCTCTATGCGGCGGCAGCGTCGTTGAATGCAAGCTTGTCAACGCCACACTACCTACATATATCTTATATACTTTGATGAACCCTCTTCGAGAAAATTATTTTTGGGGGAGCAATCCCGTTTAGGTCGTTCTTTCCGAGGGAACGCTCCTTGTGTTCTTGTGTGAAACGCACACATGCGTGTGTGTGTGCGAGTATGTACGTTTTATTATCGTGTTGTATACGCTACCTGAATTGCTTTTGACGTGATTCCAGTCGACATCTATCTGTATATAATGACGGTAATATAATAGAGATGAGGGCTTATAAACCACGAAGCGTACGACACATTATGGGTGCACGTGAACAATAAACATCAACCATTCACACTGACAGACCGACGGCGACGGTTTTGGCCCATCGTCGTCGAAATAATAAAAAATATTTGATATTATTATATTATACGTAGTATCACTCAGTGGTGGATCGCCGGGTAAATGGTGAAAGGGGAGGAGAATAGTGGTTTATCACAACAAATAATAATAACAACTCTCTTACAGATGTCAATTTGATTTTTATTGACTCACTGAGATTTGAAATGGTCAAATTTGCAGCGTTACAAAAAGTGGTTCTTACTTATTTATTTGCAGTTATGTTAAAACCTTTAACATTTTAAGACTTTTAACTAGACTACTTGATTCGTTCTACATGTCATGTATAATTACAAACCCGTACAAATAAAACATCAACAAATAGTAGTTCCAACTATAGATTTATATAAATTCCAGGACGATATAGGCTAACAGACAGTCTTCGCTCAGAATTGATTTTGGTATACAATGATCTTATATAATTTAATTCAAATTTAATACATCCATTACAGTGACCCCTTAGACACAGCTGAGCGGTACCCACTTGCCCAATTTTTATGTTTCAAAATGTTCAGAAAAATATTTTACTTTGGAAAATATTTATAATGGATGTTGTTTTTAGAAAAATTTAAAATTTAAAAAAATATTAATGATAACAATATGGCAAATAAAATGTACCTACCAGCTCTTATTAAAAATGTATAATTCAAATTAAATAATAATTGTTTTCAAAATTATAAATACTCTTCAAGATAGTGAGTATTTACTGTTAAGATCTTAGGCATAATTACAGATAATAATAAATACGAAAAGAACATTTAATAATGTTAATTGTAAGTTATAATGATAGACAAAGTTTCTCAATTCCTGTAAACATCCTTAAATAAGAACTCATCTTTTGTACTAAGAAGGCGAAAGAAATCTGGATTACGAACAATATTACATCAAATGATCGCTAACAATAGTCGGGTACAACCGCATAATCTCTTAGATTTAATGAATTATTTTTTTAAAATGATTTAAACATTTCAATCAAATGCAAACAAAACAAATTGCATTTCTTTTTCAGAGTTGTTTTATATACATGTTTAATGTACTTACCTATATATTTATATTTAGGTACGGGTAGGTATATATTGTTGTTTGTGCACAAGAGTTGAATAAAAAGTAGGGACGAATTCCCCGTGGGCGAATTGTTATTGGGTACACGGTACCGTCCGAAAACGATGTTAAAAAAAATAAGGTAAAGATTGAGCGCACAGATAACTATACTTTTTCTGCGAGAAACCCATTAATTTACGCTTGAAATTCAGAAAAAAATTAATTATTTACCGACGAATATTTGTTGCGGTTAGATTGGTTTTGTGGATTTGCATACACCACGTCATATACTCATATATAATATATACCGTTAGCCGTTTGGTGTAATTGGAAAAACGGTAGGTAGTTGATAGGTATACGTGCAAGTACAATATAAATATTATTGGTTTTATTTTTTAATCTTAGAGTACTTAGTTCACTCTTGTTTTTGAAGTAGGTACCTACTTGTATAATAAATTAATTTTTAACTCGTACATAAACGTTTTAATAATATCTGACTACAAAATATGAATTTGGAATAAAAATAACCATTTTATCAGAAAAAAAGTTAACTATTTAAATTGTTACAAACATTACAGAATACTGTAGATATACCATATACAAATATTATACAATAATCGTATAATAATGAAAATTGTAATTTTATATTATGTAACTGTTCCTAATTATAGAAACCAACTCATTGAACTTAATTATAAAACTTTTATGTTCTCATTTCTACAGAGTGTAGATTTTATATTAAAATAATGTATTATCAAATATTTAAACTATATACATATTTGAAGACGATGGTCCACCGAGTAACCATCAGTGAAAATATCTTTTCAATACATTTTCGTTGTGGCTATAAGTATGGTATATAAGTAGTCTTTCCAATATATCAGCTCCAATCGGTGGTATACACCAGAAAAATTCTAAAAGGAATTATAGTATATGTATATAATAAAAATAATTTTGTCGATCATGGAATCTTCGAATCAATACGTTAGAATAAAAATATTTAGGATTAGGTACAGCTAGTATTCTGTTTAAACTTTACCAGGAGATTCAGTAAATACAAATAAATGTTTTAAATTTAAACAAGTCGGTTTAATAGTAATCATGATAGTCACTTATTATCGGCAAGTACTTAAAATAGTTATTCGATTGGATAACACTAATATGTACACATACAGTACTTAATAGAGAGGTCCCAGTTGGCAGTGTCATATTTAGAGTAGGCTGAGAAAAAGTCCCCTCCCCTTGATCCGTGTTTGTGTAATTGTATATTATAATAACTAGAACCCGAATGTTGATTACATTTGCATTTTTTTTGGAACATCATAGACAACGCTTTTCTAACTTAAAATATGATTCAATAACATTCGAACCGATAATTTTAATTATGCAATTATTTTAGTTTTTAGGTTATTTTTCGAATATTTTTTTTTAGTATTAAGATGAATTTTACAGTTAATAAATGGTCATCATTATATTTTTGCATTTTAGCATCATTTACTCACACAAATTACAAAAATTACGGATGGGGGGGGGGGCATCGATCACCCTCACTTCATCAGTTCACATCCAAAGTTATCGAAATCTAAAAAAAATGTCGGAAAAATGGAAAAATATTAAATCATCTCGTGGTCGCTTTTCGTTTAATAGGTATATATAACTATATATGCTGAATGAGAAGAATGTCTGGGTAATAACGTGTCATCCAAAAAACATTTATTATAATAATACATTGTACACGATTGAAATGGCTCGATAAAACGGTGTCTTACGATAATAATAAATATTTATATATCGTCTTGTGATTAATAGATGATTAGCTAATTATGGAACCAATTTATATTTTAATTAGAACAGTATGTTTTTGTGTATATACATATATTATTGCAATATTCTGATGAGTAATTTTAAAAAATACAAGCAATTATTCCAAAATCGAAGGCACAAACTTGTGTGGTGATTGGCAAATCTCAAAATGTTATGCGAAAATGTGAAATTATTAAATTATTATCTCAGTAAATTTGAAAATGAAATTGTATAGTATATGCTAAGTTTTAAGTTTTTATAATTATTTTCTTTAATTTAAATCTTCCTCCAACAGCAGTGGCCATTGGTAGAGTTATATATTCTATATTTATTTGTAAATAGAGGTAAGACTAATTATTTCACGTATTCAGTAAGTGACCAACTACAAACTATTTTATTTACACGTGAATTAATGTTAATTTAAATGTTAATTAGTTTGTTTAGTAAAATACCAGGCTAGTAAACAATGTTGTTGTTTTATTAATTAAATCAAAAATATAAGATACTTAAATTAAAAATTAATTTAATTTTGATAAATATCACCGTGCAATATTTCAGATATAAAAGTATACATTTATCATGACATCATAAGTACATCAATGGCTATTTTTTCTTATTTTCCTGAGTGCACACTTGTGTTTGAATTTGATTACAAATGATTGTGAAAGTAGAAGTGAATACAAATGTCAAATTGTATACAATATTGTACAAATTCTGACTAGTTACATTATGTCTATTACTTATAAAACGCTTTAAGATGGTAATTTTAGATTCTAAGGGGAGCGATGAATGTATTGGGTTTACAATATACAAGTTTTTTTGTCTGTCAATATTTTTTCTAGTAAAAAGAATGCTTTGATTTTCATCTTCAGCATCTTTCTGATGAGAAAATGAATTTTCAAAAAGTTTAGAGTACAAATTTGAAAATGCACAAAGTTGACAAAAGCTTCAAGAAAAAAAATAAGGAAAACTCAGTGTATTACGTAAGTAATTAGTATTTGAAGTTATAGTTTTAGTGAATGGCAAAACAAAAAGTTATTGATAGATAACTGATGATAACAAAGAAGAACGATAATCCCTAAACGCTCACTTCACCACATTATATTTCGGTACAACCACAACTAACGTTATAAACTATTAAAGGTAACTTTGCTCGTGGTCATATACAAATTAACTTGTAACTTTATAAACGAAACCAAATATTGGAAAATAATAGACTCTGGTTAGAAATCAATTGAGGATTTATATCATAGCTAAAATATTACACTGGTATCTGTATAAGCTATAGCTAAAGTATAAAACCCAAGTTCAGTTGAAAATTATTTTGGGTGGACTGAATAACTAAATTCTGCGACAAGACTTGTTCGGCACTAGAAAAATAGCACAAAACATATCGGTAATCAATGTATGAACTCGTTGTTCCCCAGTTAAGGATTGACAGACACACTTTAATAAAAAATCCGTAACTTAAAATCAAAAAATCCCAATTTTAGTCATCAGGCTGAACTCGTTTTTCGATCATTTGCTCTGCAGCAAACATGCGCGTGTAATGTGCCTTTTCAGACCTCCAATAGCAGCTTTATCGGCGTGAGTATTTAAAATATTGAAGTACGAGACGTGTGGGATAATAATACATGTATAAATTATTACGAGAGAAACGATGGAGACGCATCGTTTTTGTCAACCACCACCGTGGCATACAAGTATAAAACGCTGTTTCCCAATCCGGTTTTGCGTGCGTGTGAGCGTTTTTTGTACTCTATACAAGATGTGTAGTTTTATTTTTACTATTTATTATTTTTTTTTTTAATCACTTCCGTTGTCGATTTACATCGGCCTGCTCGGTACAACGTCTATATACTTGGCGCGTACATATATAGGACTGAAAATAATGACAATAATTGTCCTTTTTAGCACACACAAACACGCGGTCGAGTGCCGGGGTTTTAATTAAAAAAAAAGCGGTCTGAAAACAGACTGAAAAAAAAAATAAATAATGGACACGATGACAATACCCCCCTCCCCAATACACGCACACCCTCGTCCGTACGTGTGTCACGTCAGCGACCGTGAAGGGTTGCGGGGGTGGACAAAAGAGAGGTGTGTGCAGATATAGACGAGGCGACGACGACTGCGACTCCCCGATTCCGATTCCGATTCCCGACTCCGGTCGACGACGACGATGACGATAAAAACATATCACACGCGAGTGGACCCTCGGGACACTTCATGAGCAGAAACGAAATATTTTAATGCGCCGCCGTTGCGGTTAAATAGAATTTCGACCCTTATTTTCTTCTTCTTCTTTCTCCCGCCCACCCGTCGTTTTCCGCGGGGCCAATCCCTCGGGCCAACGCACTTAATCGGGTAAATGCGATTATTTTTGACGTGCGGTGACAGCCGCGGCGGCTCATTACAACCACCGTATCGCGCGCGGGGCGACAACGAATGATTTCGTCGCGCGAGTACGGCATAAGATCATATTATTATTATTACGATATCAAATATACTTTTATAGGTACTGTATTTCAATATTTCGATATTGCCGACCCTAGAGCCGACGAACGATAATAATATAATTTTTCGATTTGCCCGAAATATATATATTACGTGCTGTCTCTCCCCTATAAAACAATATACTCGCACAAGAGACACACACATAAAATATTGCATGTAACTACCACCTACCCACAACGATAGTAATCATCTGTCCAATTTTCGTGTGTTGCTTACAAATCCGTCGTCGTGTTTTTCCATTATATGATTTAACAACGTGCATTTGTAAGATGACATAATACTAATATTAATATTGATATTACATGATATTACACGAGTTACATGAGTACACAGTTTGACTTTCAATCAAGATTTCTATACCTACTCCGATGAGATCGTGGTTCCAACACTGAAGTTTATATTACTGTATTATTATAATCTTATTACTAACCTATCTCGATTGTTCGCAGGGAATGTGGCTGATAAAATGTGTTCCCCTAAAATATAAATGCTCCTTATTATACGGTCTCACCATTGTCTTACAAATATTAATCATTAATAATGATTCATTATTAAGAGGACTTTACACCGGCATTTGTTATCTCCGTCTTACAAGTGCGTAACATACCAAATTTACGCTCAGCAGATCACGTTTATCTGCATTAGTTAAAAAATTAGAGTGAATCGTGACCTATTATGAAACTTGATGTTAAGAAAATTATCTGTTTGTATAAGAGTTTTTTATGATCGCTCAATTTTCAAGCAAGTTTTGCTTATATAATAAAGCGTAAATTAAAAATACTCATATAACTCACTTAAAAACTAAAATATCTATAGAAAACTAAAAATTAAATTAAGATGTAACACCTTAATGTGGTGGAGTTTTCCCAAAAGGTAGGACATCTTTGTAATATTATAGTGTGTCTTATGTCCTGTATTAAAAATTTAAAATAAATTCGGAATCATCGTTTATCAATGAACATATATTTGTATTCAAATAGTATTGTAGAAGAAAAAAATTAGTTTTCGGTTTCTATGTTGAACTAATTAGGTTCTGTTTATCAGTTTTTGGTACCTACTATTACCTTGGCGGGTAAAAGTTTCACGATTTTGGCAGGATGTTATTATTTTTGTGGGGTAGTGTCTAAATTAAAAAATAATTAGGAGGTATACTTACCCTCGGTAAACAAATGTTCTTCATATTATTTTTTAATTATCCGCAATATATTTTAAACAAGTTTAAAAAATAAATTACCATCCATTAAAACATTTATGTAAGCTAATTGCGTATATAATTATACCATATTAGAGTATAAAAGTTGTTTCATTTAGCTAAATGCTAGGTTGGTTATCTACTCGGGTGGATGTCAATATACCAGTATACCAATAGTAGTAAATACGTTTTAAATTAGTTGTGTATCCACAAAAATAGTTCCTGCGGTGAAACTATTTTTTAATCATCTCAACGTATTCATTCACTTTGATAACTGTTTAATAATTGAAATGATTAGTTCTGCCAGTCGATCGCGCACAATGATGTGAAAGTTATTTATTTCACAGTACGCATCTCAGTGTTAAAAAAAAAATGTTTTTTATTGTAACTGTATTATATTTAAATGTAGCAAGAAGTAAACAAAAGTTAGGTATTGTATCGTAAGGTGTATTTAAGATTTTTCGATAGGGTCGGTGCCAAACCCCTCGATCTTCCCTCCCGGTAAATGCGTCACTGTAGAATTGTACTCGTTTGAATAAATAACCGTAAGAAAACCGTTGACTTAACTGTTGTATAAAGTTGTTATAAACAAGTTTTTTTAACGTGGGTGAGCCGGGAAAAACGTTAGTCCTGCCTCGCCCACCGAAAATTTAATTTTCCTGGTAAACCGTTGCCGTGCACGTTTTTGAATAGATTGTTCAAATTCATGGCGTGTAATTTTTGTAGCGCACTAAATAATTGTGCAAATTGATTTTGGAAGAACTTGAGAAATGAATGTATAGTCCTAAGTAAGTATATAAGCCCTCTTGGCTCTCGACCGTATTGTATCAATTTTACTGAAAAAATAGCTGTATCATATTAAAAGAATATATATTTGTTCTCAAGAATAAATAAATAAATAAATAAATAATATATTGTTTTGGTTTCAATAACATATTTAATTTTAATACTTATGAAATAGATTATAATAATTAACAATTTTTTTATAAACTTACTATGATATTATTATAGGACGCATTGGTTCGATCTTTAGATTTCCTAGACTGTTAAAGTTAAACTAAAATCTATTCTATTGGGCATTGGTTCATGGTTATTTCAACATCATCTTTCTCCTGAAAGTTGAAGTTGGTGTTGGTCATTGGTCAAAGTAAAGTTATATCCAATGGGGACATATTAAAATTTTTTTTATTCTTATAAAAAAACACAAAAAATTTTGATCTTATTATTGAATTAAAAACAAAACTACCATAATGTAATCGAAAAATGTACAACGGTGAATTCGTCATATTTATTGATTCAGTGAGTAGAAATTAAAATTTGTTTTTGTATCCTCGATATATTTAATTATATTGTATTCTCATGCATAGTAAATTATTTATTATAATAGAAAAAACTTATTAGTTTTAAATTTTTTGAGTTAGATACTTTGAGAAAGTATTTATAATATTATACATCCCAGCACTTTTTAAAAAGTATTTAAAATATGTATTTTAGAACTTGGAAAGTATTTGAATACTTTTACTCAAATGTTTTTATTCAAGTACTAACAATATTGGATTGTTTACAATGGACGGTTTTCCATTTCCCCGACAATAGGCAAGTGCTGGTGTTGTGGTGTATAGCAGTACACAGGGTGATTCTATTAACAGTTGTAAGCTCTCATCATCTAGAAAAGTATTAACATTTTTAAAAATATTTTTTTATAGATTTTTCAAAGAGAACATTTTTTGAAAATATTGATACTGTCAGATCTAATGAGTGCTTATTGTTCAAACTACTGTATACTCAGGCGTATTAGATGGTATATCGTAAATACTATATTATATAGTACGAGTATATACCGGGTTTAGTAAACCTTTAACCGACTATACCATGTAGAAACCAACATTTTTCTAAACATCGCCCCGGGCTTAAAATAATTTTAATTTTTGAATGATTAGATTCCTTGACAAATTCATACCAAATATTAAATTTTAAACAGTATATTAGTGTTACCTGGGAAACACCACGAGAAGGTTGACTGTATAGTCTCCAATAAGTGGTTTGATTTTTGTAATATTTATAATTTTTAAGCATATGCGATAACCACATGTCACAGCCTTTATAATTCTGTAATTGATTTTCTGTTGTCAGTTGTCCTAAAATAAAACAATTGGTTTGGAAATAACCTGGTGACCAAATATTGTAATAATGACTTACTTGATTAATATTAATAACAATATTTTTGTTCTTACTACTTAGTTTACCTTATTGTTTACCGTATATCTTCCTCGCGCTAGTCGGACTCAACATTTTCCCACAGATATAATGCGTGTACTCGGGTACCTTATTTTTTAGACTCTATTTCCCTGCAATCTCTTATTTATAAATAACGAGGGAGATGGTTTCATCAACGTTCATCGTGTAAACGCAAGTATGCGTTATAGCATATTTTAGTTTTAGTATGCGGATTTTGTTTGTATTCGATTTGTTTATTGCACACGGTAAACGATAATATTATAATCGTCAGTGGAGTTTAGACTGGCCTCGGGGCCACATATGGTCCCGGAGAAATTCATCGGTAAAGCACCAGCTTTAAAATCACTAGCTCGCGGGCGAGTATTGGGTTTGTTTAGATTGTTGCGGACATATGGCGAGATGCATATAATATTATAAGGATATAATAAAACCTATATATAATGTAGCTGTGTACATTAATGACTGCGATTCGCAGCATAACATATTTGCTGCTCCTCCCAATGTCAATATTATACATTGTATCTAATAACTTACAAGTGTATAATATAGATAGTTTTCCGCCCGATCGTCGCTTCCGAAATTTGCTCTCCAGTATACATATATATATATATATAACGGATAACATGTAATAATTATGTATATATATGTTTAATAGTCAAGTCCCTGGAGGAGCGGTGCGAAATCCCGGCGGCAAACATCCTCGGTGAAGTGGTGTACACGGTCCCACATAATATTGTACGTATACACATACCTACTGATTATTTTACTATCATCGTAATCATTATTATTATTTATCATTTTTATTTATTTTGTTACAAACGAACACAAACAGTGCGCATGTGTTTGCGGTAATCGGCACGAAGGGTCGACGCGCCCGCCGAGACGACCGCATTCGTCGTATTACTGCGGAGTGTTGTCGATTTATCGCCCGAGAGAGGGTGTAATCGCGGAAAAAACGCACACTGACACGCGTATACGCACACTCTTGCGCTTATTGAAAATGCCCCTCGGCGACGTTCCAGTAAATATGTATAACACGTGTAATTATCTCGTCCCCCTTATATTTATAAAAAAAAAAATATGTGCACATAAACACTGCTTGTATGGTATTATATATTATTATATACTGTATTGACGGTGCACATGCTCGCTGCACCTCGACCCGTCGTCACACATAGTCGCCCGCCACTGGTCCCATCGATGATGACATAATCGGTGCTATTGGGTTTAGCCTTTTATCCATATCACCTATTTACATACCTTATACCTTTTTTTCCATAGCTTTTGTTTTTCCGGTAGGTTTAAATGAGCAATTCAAACACAACAATCACGATGAACAAACACGTCGATGTAATAATACGCTCATGGCTCATACAATCGCACATTAAACATCCATAGGTACACATACAGTATTATAATTAATATAAATCTACCTAAATTATTATTTTGTTAAGAAGATCGTAACCGAACAGCTGGTTACTTTCGTATAATTATAATATATTATAGTATAATCGGCCTGCGACGTGAATGTTTCAATTTGAAAATACATACCATTTATTTTTATATTTTTAATTTTTAAATAAAGAGTCATTTACAACTCTAATCAATTATGATATAAAAACTAACATAAGTTATTAAAAATATGATTATTATTAATTATATCTATTTCATAAATCTATCCAAATCATCTAAGACTACCACGCAGTGAGAAATTAGCATACTATAACTACTAAACTAAATAGGTCAGGGGTCACCATCTAGAGGACAGTGAACACTTTTTTTATGAACCCTTATCCGTTTTTAAATTTGTATAGTATAAATATAGAAACTATAAAATATGTGTCATCTAAAATTTAGGTTACACGATAAAAAAATTATTTAAGTAATTGAAAATAATCTGTATTTTAATAATCATTAATGAGGGACAGCCAATGAGATTAAATTAAATAAATAATATTAAAATTTAAATCCGATAATAATAATAATATAAGATCGTGCCGTCTGCCTCAGAAGTCTGCCTGCTTAGGACGCGTGATAGTTCGCAGTAGGTATAAAAGCCGAATGCGGAGCGACGGACGAGTTCCGAGTATAGGATAGTGTTCAAATGGTAGTTTACTGCACTGTGTGTATTGATGTTCTGTTCGTTTTTGATATTTCTAGTTATTGTCAGTTTTTCTTGTAAAAATTGAATATGGAAAGGAAAAAAAGACAAGTAGAAGCCAAAAATCGTCAGTCTCGCCCAGAATGGACTGATTTATATTGCTTTACACTACGTAATCGTGTTGGAGCTTATTACTTGTCTGTTTGATTTGTCAACAAACAATAGCCATCATCAGAAGTTAAAATATGAAAAGACATTATGCGACTAAACACAAATAATTTGTGTGTAAAAGTTATTGAACCTGTTTGGACAGCGGAGAGTTTCTTAGGTTTCGAAATGGACGCTTATGGAAATTAGTTGTTAACCTCTGAAATAGGTATTTAGAAGTTCCTGTTATCAAACACAATGGGCAATGGCTAGATGTCCATATTGATGTATTGCATCCAATTGAGGGAGGTTCTGTCAAAAAGTTCAATTTAATGAAAACCCAAAAATTCCAGTCAAAACGTTTTGTCTTATGTCCATTAACCATTGTTGTGGCAAAAACTATAGATACTGTCCGTTCCGATTCCCATAAGCAATAATTGATCGAAAACAGCCATAAAACAATCCGTTTATATCACTTCATATATAAATAGGCACTATAGTTATACACAACCAAAAACCACTTATAAGTATGTTCCCTCCCTGAAGGAACTATGGCAATCTACTTATTATATAAGCACAGAAAAAAAATATTTGGATTAGAATTAACAATTTGAAAAAAAATAAACAAAACTATTTATTATTTATATAGATACCTATCATTTTATTAAATTCCTTATTTTTCAAACCTTTTTTTTTTGTCAATCATTGTTTTAGAAAGGATAAAATTTTCAACTTTGAGTTTGTTTTGGGTTATATATTTTAGTGGAATTTAAATATGATATTGCTAGAATCTGCGAATAATACAATAAGCATTACATCTGAGGAATTTTCCGCGAAAATTTCGTTATTAATAACATATTAAACAACGATAGCTATTATTATTTTAGTCATTTAGATAGTTAAATGCAATACTGGTTAGCCGGGTAACATCGCTAGTATTTAATAATTTGTAGGTAGGTACCTATCTACATTACCTTGTTCATAATAGTAAATCAGTGATTTTTATACTAAGTATATAACATATTATTATCTATTATATACTATCAGCTACCTAGAATTACAAACTATATTTTCAATTAAATAAATCCTCCCGAAAATAATTTTGAATACGTGTCTGTAATGGATAACACTCATTTTCTCATAACATTTGATTTGGAGTGTATCAGACAAGTTCAGAATATAGTATAGGTAGGTACAATTATTAATATAAATTATAATCAATAAATTGTGAGTACTTTTTTCGTAGCTTATATATTTAAAAAATTTATTTTCCGAGGCCTAATCAATAATCAATAATCATGTAACCATAATCAGCATTGGCAATCATGTACCGGTACACGTACCGAGGTAATGAGTTTTTATAACGACAAAAAAAAACTTTTGACTCAATACCTAACTATGAACTCTATATGTATAATATTATACAAAAATGCTGCACCCACCGGTCGTGTGCGAGTCAAACAGTGGCACGTGGACAAACAACGTCTATGCGCTCACACAATAGACACGCATATAATATTGTATACAAACCTAGTGCTTATGAGTCTCGTTAACTGTCCCGTTTCGCTGGCAATCGTGCGGGGGCGGACTGCTGTGTCGAAAAAATAAAACGCGGGACGACGGCGCGCCGCCGCGACGACGTTCAATAATATTGTGCCCCGGGGCCCGCGTGCGCCTCGCCAATTGCGTGTGTCAGTGTGTGGGCTCACGCATAATATCGCGTACATAGTTATTTATAATACTAATATAATGATAACGATAATGGCGATAGTAATCATAAATGTGCGGTGAGTGCTCGCGTGCCGTTTGCGCCTTTCGTGGGCGGATTCGCGTGGTGCTTAATTGCGCGAAAACTGCAAATGTATGTAATTTGGCAAGTGTTATAAATATAAACAAAGTATAATGATAAAAATCAACATTAGAAGAACATAGAACATAGATCAGACATAGTGATCATAGAATTTATTACTTTTACTGCAACATTTATGTATTAAAAACAGCATTAAAATCTGCTAAAGTTCATAAAAAACACGTAGGTACCTTTTTATCCAATGGACTACTATTAAAGTAAAAAAAAATCAATGCATTTAGATTCTGATCAGATGTTGAAAGTGGTTTTCCAATTTGGTACTTTGCAAAGAAAATTAAATAGTAGTTCCAGTTCCAAGAATTTCGGAAGTTTACAATACCGTGATATTTTTAATTATGATTTCAAATGCGATGTAAATTGATTCTCCACGACCGTATATATATATATAGGTACTACAGCATTGAGCTTAGTAGGTATTATGTATTATTAAACTTTGGGTGTCCTGAATAAATTTGAATTGTTTTAACATTTAACATTAGGTGACTATCAACTCTGCATCTAATTAAAAAATTCCTGATACCTATGGGCTATGACCTATAGCCTAGAATATATTGAAGTCCAGTTGCTGCGTAGAGAACAAAAGCCCGAAACAGATGCATGAAATTAGTTTTAATGAACTTGATAATTTGATTTTTTTCTTTAATACAAAATAACTGTAAATTATTTTTCTTAGGCACAAAGCACGAACCTACATTTATGGTTATAAAGTTTATAATATGTATTACATTTTGTACTGAATATACAATCATTTTTCTTTGTGGGTGAAAGTTTTGTATGTTTCACCTGAAAATGCGTTTAAAAAAGTTAGAGACGTAAAGTTGGTTGTAATTTGTTTGGCCTACAGGTTTTTATTTAACAAAATTAACTGTAACACATAAATAGTATTCGCTATTCATAGAGTTGTGCTGATTCTTAAATATACGAATATTAAATGCAAGTACCTACCACCACATAATTCACCATTGTTTCTCATTTAAAAATCCATTCGATTCTATAACTTCAGTAAGAAAATACATCATGGAAATTAATTACTTAAATTGGCTAATTCACTTTTTAATGTCTAACTACATCGAACTGCACCGCAAACTGTGCCTGCACCACAAAAAATAATAAAAAAAGTAAATAAACGAGGTTATCCGATCAGCAATAATATAGTCATTGATACATACAATTTCATTAAAAACAAAAAATAATTGAGAAATGTTATTTGTGGGGAAAAACCATCGCGGCGAGACACTCAGTATGTAAATACGTATGTATTATACTTTCGTAGTATCGGGGAGAGGGTCCCACGAGTGGGGTGGACCAAATGCGTAAACATCCGTAAAAAAAAATAAAAGTATAATAAAAGAGACGTAACAATAAAACGGCAGTGTCATTAGCGGCGGCGAAGAGTGCGCCACGGAAAACGCGCGGTTAATGGAGTCTCCCGAGGTTAAACGTTTCTTTTTGCTTTTTATTTTCTCTTGATCCCGACCAAATGTAAAATATTATTATATTGTGCACAGGCCCACGGTAAGTAGGTATGCGTGCTATGTAAATAATAGATATATTATTGGTTGCTGAAAATCCTATAGGTAGGTAAAGAGTTCGGTAAACTGCTGTCGCAGCTCAACAAAATATTAGATACAGTTGACTCTCAATAACTCGAAGTTAGGGGAGGAACTTATGAAAAACTTCATAGTACCAAGAGTTAATGGCTGGTTCGTCCTAAATGTCATTTAAAATTACTGAGGTGCACTGCCTATATATGAATATAATATCATTGATGACAAATCCGTGGCACGTAAAAATTAAAAATCCATTAATTATTAATATATTATATTTTATAATAATAAATAATAAGACCACTTTGTAAGATTTTTTTCGTAATCATTGACATTATCCAGAAATATATATTTTATCAAATCTGATCCAAAATACTGACTGACGGATAAATGCAGTGCCGCGCGTACTTAATCAAAAGTTACAAATCATAAACCAAATATAAATAAATTGGCATCAAGTGTGCAACAAAAAAAATCACATCATGCAAATTAATAATTAGTTATGCTATTATTTTTATGAAATCTCTCAATAAATACGTTTAAATTAAACATTTTTTCTTATTTATAAATAATATTTTTCGTAATTTAATGATGCTCAGAAAAAAAATCATGTCATTTTTGGCACTTGAATTTAGAAAATTAACTTATAAGTCAATAATACCGAACTGCAGGGATCTGCGAATAGGTTCGGGTATATATAGTTTAAACTAATCCAAATACTAATTCTTGATGAAGATTTTGTAAGTATTTGAAATTGTAACAGTTACAAAACAAAAAAATTGTGACTTTGTATAGTTAATATTTTTAAATTGCTATAAGACAAAAATATTTGGGATCTTGAATTGAACTGTCAGAAAAGTTCAAATAATTATTAATATTTTGAATTGCAATAATTATAATATGATTTTGATTTTGTTAACAACAGGTTTGACATAAAATCCAGGTTTCTCAATTATTTTAAAATTGATATCGTTAAACATATTGAATCAATAGCGAGCTAATGGTTCCTTAAACATGATTTGATGACCCATTATTGGTATAGATAAAGTTTAGTGTAACAAATCATTTAATGTAACTTATGTTTTATGTAACTTTGCGATAGTAGTCTAATCTTCTAAATACTTAATTTTGCACAACAACAAAAACTGACTTGTATTATATTGTATTAAATATTCTGTTTTAAGACAGTGGTATATTATTTCAAGGGAGAAAATGTGATTCTAAGCGAGGAATGTAGGTATAATAGTAATATTGATTTCACCCGTTGTTTCTTTTTTTATCGTTAAAGTTGTTACTATCTTTTCAGTGATCTCTTATGCGGGTACCATACACTTTTGAAAGTTTGAACTAACTATTTAAATTGAAAGTAATAGCAACAAAATATACACTTTAGATTTAACAACTAACTTCACGCATCATCGCGCTTTTGATGTTATGTGGTATCGCCTGCCGCATTGCTATAGAAATAATAATACCATCGAAGCGCAAATCGTATTCTATCATCGTTGTATACATACATAGATTATAAACGTAATCTATCTATATGTAACTATCCTGTGAGCCATAATGTATCCACATACCTATAATAATCTAAGACAACTGTACACGAATAGAATACACGATCAGTTTTCGTTGTTTATAATGCGTGACTCTACATCGTTTTTATTGAAGTTTTGATGACTTGGTATAGACTGTGTTATCTACAAATAGCATAAAGACACGCGACCCCGAGTGAAGGTACTCGTACAAACGTTCAACGGGCCCACGATTAGTATTTTACCTAATTGAAATAAACAAATAAGTGTTGTTGTTTTTTTTTTTACACCTACATCGCGTCCCGACTACAGTTGATGGAAACGTATGACTTGGGTTGTAAAATAAGTTTTAGTCAAAAATAATTTCAGTGTTTATTGTATCTTTGTAAAATGTCAAGTGTTTTAAGTTAAATACGCTTTATGTCATAAAATGTTCAGATTAACTCAATATTTTATGTGTTGGAATACTATTAGAATATTCTGTATTCTATTCTACTTTTTAATTTTTCTAAGTCCAGAAGTATGGTTTGATCAGAATTATTCTGAAGTCTGAAATATAATTCCAAGAATAAGGCTTAAAAGTGCTCACTCGAGCTTTGGTAAATCACTTCTGAATATGGAATTGTTTTTAACTCTATTTTAAATGCGAATTGTCGTTCCCACGGTAGAAAATCGAAGCATTTTTACTGCTATAAAAAATGATGAGAAACAGAAAAAATTTAAAATTTAAAAAAAACACACACTATAAAATCAATACATTCATTGCTCCACTCAGAATCTAAAATTAATCTAAGTAATATGAATTTTTTTTAAAGAATTGTAGTAAATATACATTACACAGTACACACTGATAATTAATAGTGAAAAGGAAATCCAGATTCTTAATGTCATGAATACCTAACATAATGCTCGAAAGAGCTAGTGTTGAGACTTTGAATGTAGATATTATGTAGATATTGGGTATAAATAGAACCTATCTCATTTGTTGTGCCCCTGCAATTTGTTCACTAGTAAGTAGTTGTTTATCCCTGCTACACATACTCATATAATTTTAACTCCCAATAGTTTTTTTTGAACCCAGTACCCACTAAGCCATTGACCGCCACCTAACTGAAAAAAGAGTGGGCACTCGCCCCCCTAGGGTTATGGGCACGATTCCACTGAGTAACGGATGTAACAATCGTCAACCTCACGGATTGACCACAATTGTGTGCTTATACATCTACGTTATCGATTGAATTAGACACTGAGACAGTTGTTAAAATAGTATAATAATATTACAATAATATCACAATACATACTCTCATATTATAATCGCTTATCATTGTCACATATGATTATGTAGTTGTATACATTGTGGTATATATTTTAATAATTCCTTTGTTTGGTTACTAACCCTTTTGTACTCTTTCACTAGTACACTACCCTCGTATCTTAAGATACCTATCTTGCTTTCTTTAAAAGAGTGAAGTTAATTTATTATAATTCAGGGTAGACTACTTTTATAACCTGTGAGGTTCAGTCATCTCCGTGACAGCGTTCGTATCAGAAGTATTCTAATTGCTACTTAGCTCTCCTGTGCATCCAAGGTAAATGGCTGTTATATAGTAAGTTAATGTATAATAATCATATAATAAGTTATATAGAACGTCAGAGCATGTAGAACTCTACTCGTTTTTCCGGTAATACAATTTTCAAACCGTTTATTCGTGTTGATATTTGGCCTTAAATATTTTATTACAAGGTATGTAATTTTGTACAATTATTATTATCCATATGATTTATTTTATTATTGTTATAAGTTGTAACTATCTGTACATGATATAATTTTATATTTCATGTACTCGTACTTAAGAGCCAATTGTCATTTAGATCTATAAACAGAAATAAAAAATAAATAAATTATAAACAGCCTGGGTAAATTGTAATTTGTATTTTTGTGGTAGGTACATAGTTATATTATTCAGATTTGACTAGGTTTTTGAGACAGTTAATAATTATTAAAACGTATCAAAATCATTTTATAAATAATAATATTTCACAGATAAAAAATTATTAATGAATCATTTTTTAAATATAGATTTAACCCTTCTATTAACATAAATCAATAATTTGACATAATTTATAAGTTAAATCATATATAATTATTATAACTAATGCAAATTAGAAAAACAGTTATATATGTATTGACTTAAAGAGTATAAAAAAATACGGCAAAACTGCAGTTTTAAAAATTGAATTTTTCAGTATCAATTTAGTTATCAGTTTTTTTCTGCAATCTACATTATAATTTAAAAAATGCTCTTGTTAAATTATAATCAATTTTGGGGACAGTGTAGTTTCTACGCAGTACAGGCACCAATGAATTTGTAATTTATAGTATACAAAGAGTCAGTGTTGGGGTGTAACTTAACTTAAGTATAATATAGTTACTGTAACGAAATTACTTTTAAGTAATTTGATGGTAGTTTAATTATATTTTATTGAAAGAAATGTATGTATAATTTAAGTTACTTTTTTGTAACTAAATTAATATATTACATACTACTTTATTTTGGTTTAGTACATTTTTAGAACTAATTGATAATATGTGTATTGTGTACATATTAAAATATATCATACAAGTACCTAGTATAATTTATAAGAACAAATGTTTGAACTCTAATTGTGTTGTTATAGTTATTAATTATTTGACGATAAAGTGTTATTTTTAGTATGGAAATCTTAACTACATTGTTTAAAACAAATTTAAAAAATAAAAAATAATTTGTGGGAAAATAAGTATTTATCTGTTAATAATTTCATATTGTTGATTGTCATTATTAAGTTTATGTATTGTCGTATTGACAACATTGTTATTAAGCTCCAATGATATTTTTGAAAAAAAAGTAACTCCTATTGTAATTGAGTTGTCTACTTTATAAACTGAAAAGTAATGGAATTTACCATATAAAATTAGATACTTAAAAATAATTTAGCAATAATATTTAAGTGGAATTATACTAGCTATATTATATGGATTCTGAGCAACAGTTCAGAATGTATTTGTTATATACAATACAATAATGATTATTATTTCTTATTATATATCATGTTCCGATGAATAAATAGGTAAATAAAAGAATTCTACAAAAAATTTCTTTTATAAGTAGTATTTAATATTTATCACATTTATTGAAAAATAAACTTGATAAATCTCAAATGGTTAATGGTCACGCCACCGGCATGCCAATCGGCAGACGACGATGAGGAATGAAAACACAGTCTGTAGGACTTAAGTGAGTCTTGAAAAATAAATTGTTTAAAAAGTGAGATGGTTTAACAATTCATGTTACGATTATTAGAGCTGAGAACTGTATTCCATTAAATATTAATTATAACTTTTGTTTTAAGCAGTAGCATAAAATATCATTGTGATATTGATTTATTGATTTAATATAGGTAGTCATAAATGTATTTCACTAATATTCTATAGTTAAATAACGTTTAAGTAAAACTTAAAGTGTACATTATCAATAAATGTTTATTTATATAATGAAATATAAAGCATTTTTAATGAATACAATTTTATTCAATATTAGTGTAACGAACGATTTCTACGGCATCATATAATATAGTAAACCTGGGTTTATGCATTATTCCTCAGTTCATGTTAAATGATAATACAACATTAAAATAATATTTAATAATACAACTACCCTGCAGCATTCTATATTATATTATGTAATAATATAACTTTATAGCGTAAAAACGGTTTTCGATTAAATCCATTGTCATTTTAATAGCAGTGAAAATTCCTGTTTGTTGACATTGACATAATATTGTACATTTGTACCCTATTCGTAGATCGTAAGTCATAATTTCATAATCATAATAATAATAATAATAATAATAATAATAATAATAATATTATGAGCAGCGCAATCGTAACACGTCATTATAACACAATATTTATATTATATACTCACATTATACGATAGCTTTAATGTTTGCGTTATGCCGTTATAACGTCGAAAAAGGGACGACGATTGTGCGAGGCGAGCAATCAGTGTTAGGACCAACAAATAATCAATTGTACTATAGGTTTTATTTTTGTTTTTACGTTTTAACCCAATTGTTTTACCGCATCCGGTATAACCCGATAATTAATCAAAAGCAACGAGTCCCCGCAAAATCCCTTTGATTCCACATGTCATCTGCAGGGGGTCGAGTGTGACCGCGCCGCGGCATTTCGAGTGGCCGGCAGTGTACACTGCCGGATAATAATAATAATACAAATTTCACTCGTTGATAACACAATTCGAAATCTGAATGGTTTACAAATATAAGTATAGCAAGCACACCGTATACGTGTATATAATTTATATTATTATATAAGTGGGTTATATCCAGTATACACGTCACGACATTTATTCCGCCACATCGAATTTATATTTTACTTCGGGTATAGTTAAAATGACGAAAATAAAAGCAGCACAAGAAAAATATCGAAAACTCTAATGTAGAAATGTGTGAAACGTCGAAAATGTCACACTTTTTGTTTGATCGTTAAGTTTATTATAAATATAATATTTGTAACTATTATATTATAGTTAAAACGATTATCAATTATACCAACATAACTACCTATACTATTTCAGAAAACTATATAAAATATAAGTGATCACTTTTATAAGTACACCTAATTTATGTAGGTATCTAATAACTTATTGTTCTATATGCTTGAGTTATCGAGAAATAATTTAGGTAAGTTGAAATAAAACTTTTAGATTAGGTACCTTGGCTACATACATGGGCAATGGCAATAGGTGCCCGACCTCTTACTCAGCGATCAGCTCTCGTGATGACCTTTTTTTACATTTATTTAAACGACCATGCTGTTAAAAGGCAAACATTAAATTATAATACACATGTTTCGTTTATGCTTGGGTGATTATTATAACAAACGTTTAAGTCTATTTAGTTTTTAATTTTAGATTCTTACGGGAGCAATTAATTTACAATGATGTGTGTGTGGTTTTTTTTTATTTGAGTCTTTGTACACGATAAGTAATTTAAATAATGCTTCAATCTTCAACTTCAGTATCTTTTCTGGTAGCAAAGTGAGTTAAGTTAGTGCATTTGAGAGGTCAAAATTTAAAATTCCCAGTAGTTTTCATAAGAGAAAGGAAAACAAAATTAACGAAAAAAAGGAATTGGTACAACTCTAAAAAAAAGTTCCGTAGATACATCAAAATTCATTTCCTATCCTCCATAAAATCTTCAAAATATTTTGACTCATTTAGAGCTGTTTACAGACCCCAATATTCAATTTTTTTTTCTATTTAATTCAAGGCTCCTGATTGGTGTTACGATATCAGTTGAAAAATAATAAAAATACATAAGCATAATTATTAAGCATATAAATTTTAAGTTCAAATTTTGACAAAATTATATATTAAATGACCAAGAATAAGTATTATGAATAATTATGAAGTATTAATTTTAGTTATTTTCTTGTAATTTAAAAATATTATTCATGAGTACTTGAAACTTCTAGAGTATATTATTGTTTACAAATATGATAACATGCCGCGAACTGGGTTTTAATTGGAAGGTAGACCTTAATAATTAAACTATTTTAATTTTTAAATAAACATGTTGAAAAAAACAAGTAATATAAGATTTCTAGTAAAATTACAGTGATACTTCCATAGTTCTATCATATGAAGAATTTCCGTTTAACACAATTTCTTATTAATCAAAATATATTTGGAAAACAAACCAAATTAATTTAATTCTATCTAACAACATTTCATATGCCACGAAGTTTTTTTGCTGTCCATGGGCAATAGTTTCACTGTACCTATCTCATAATCTCATATGTCATATCTGATAAAAATAAAATCATTTTTTGTGCTTAAAATGTTTTTATAATCGGAATTGTGAAAAATATCAAAAATGAAAAATTGACCTAAAAAGCTATTAAAGGTTAAACGAGACAAAAAATATGTAGAATGTAAAAATATGATAAAAAATTTAATTCGTTATCTAATTCAAATTTCGGTTTAAGAAAGCTAATATTTTTTTTTTTACAAAACTCTGAAATCGCTCTGAGTGATCAATTAGTTTCAATAGGTTACCAATCTCGTTATGTAACGAAAATAAAAATAAAATACTTTTTCCACTGAATGTACAGTAGCTATTATACATTTGTAAATACCTAATGAGAAGTCACTGTATCGCCTGTATCATTCATCTCGCATTTATTGATTTAAGTAAACCAAGTTTCTATCGCTATATTTTTGAGTCAATACTCATTAGGAATATTATTTATTATTTTAATTTATTTTAAACCACTTAGTACTTACCTACGATAAGTTTTTAAATTTTGTTATTCAAGCACAGATCATTTTTACATCATATAATTTTGTGATTTTTAAGTAATTGAATTATTATGTTTTATAATAAATAATCTATGAACACGTTTTTTTGGTTCAGCATATACTTAGGTTAAGGATTTAAAAGGGAAAAATAAACATTCGCATTTTCTGTCCCTATATGCATAAACAACATTTGCGCATTTAATTTAATTGGTATATTCCGATCGATGGCGGTAAAAGTTTCGTGATTTTGACCGGGCCCATTTTGTGGTGTAGTGTCTAAATTAAAAAACAATTAGATACCTACCCAGGTAATCAAGACCTTCTTAATAGTATTTTTACACAAAATGTACATTAACTATGTAGGTTAAAAGATAAATTTCTATCCATTACAACATTTATAACGTTCATAAGCTGTGCGTGAAAAACAAATAAAATAAACAGTTGATGTATTAGTGGGTACAAAAGTTCATAAGTAGGTATGATATGTTTTGTAAGTGCACGTGGTCAAACCGTCAAACCAAACTTATGTACTCCTTAGTTGTAGCTAAACAATTGAATTATGATAATGACGAACTGAAAAAAGTAAATATACGTAGATACACAATTGGATCTCACAATTTTGCATACTTCGTAATTTTGGGCCTGATAAATATCTCTGCACTAGATTACTCGATTTGTTCGTTCATGGATTTTAAATTTATACAGTAATTAGAAAATAACATTACTACAACTTAAGCCATTATTCAATTGCAGTTTAGGTAGGTAGATAACTTTTGGTACTTTGTAGTAGAAAAGGAAAGCCCAGTAGTAAGGAGGTGAAAGACTAACGTGGTTATAGCCCTCCGGCCTCTTCTATGGGACGTGTATACTATATGTACATTGTACACTATTTATTATCTTACGAATTTAATATTTATTTTACTTAATATGTATGGGTGTTCCGTAAGCGTAAGACAACAAATTAACAATCACATTTATCACTAAATAGTTTTTTCCAAATTCTCCAAATACTTTTTTACATCTTACTGTCGTACGAAAATTCCTCCCTTCAGGGGCGAACGCAGGAAAAAATTTCGGGGGGGGGGGGAAATTTAAAGTAGGTTTTCATTAATATTATAATTATTCATAATGTATTACACTTTAACTATTTGTTTTAGGGCTTTAGGCACTTATACTACACATATTATTATGCATATTACATATCAATATATTATCATAGATTGATAATTAATCATTAAAATTTGTCAATTCAATTTAAATTATAAATAATACGAGTAAATACTATAATACGACAGTCGACAATCAAAATCTTAGTGAATAGCGGTAGGTACAGCGAGAATGCGATATATGTCGTGTTTGACGTCCGTTGGCGGTGTGGTATATACAATGTCATTGGTTGAACAATGATACAATTTCTAGAATTATCTAGATTTTAGATAAGACGGGTCTTTGCGAATTTCCCGTAGACGGTAATTACACTCGTCATCTGTCTACATTGCGTACATCATCGAATTGGCAGCGACTGATGTCGATCAGTTATTAATAAATTATAACATACTGTCATACTTATCATACATTTTAATGGTAATTTTACTGTATACATTGATTTACAAACCCCAGGAGAAGGGAAACTTTTTAATAACTAATAATTTATTTTAATTTTTTTGAAATTTTATTAGTAATACATTTGTAGGTCAGATAATTTATTTTTTGTACCTGCTATTTCGGGGGGGGGGGGGTGTAAGGAGTGTTTAGCTACCCTCCCCTCCCCCCTCCTTATACAAACTAAAAATCCTGGCTACACCTCTAGAAGGTTCACCTAAATAGTTCAAAATATCAACAATAAATTATTCAAAACATATTTGATGAGTATAACATTACGATGAAAATAATTTGCACATTGCACTCGGTATAAAAAATGTATGCAAAAATTTTAAATTTAAATTCGTCCTAATTGTGAAGTATGAAAAGGTATAGTACTTAACAGCCGGGTATAAATTACCTATGTATATGTATATTATCATTAATGATATATTTCATCACAACATATTAGTGATGGCATTTACGAACACTGGTTCAATAAATATGACATACACATTCGTATTAAAATATATACACACGCCATAAGTATACAAACCGTTTTGACATTCCAATGGGTGTCAAAAAATAATATTTTCTGAAAAGTTTAACGCATTTTTGAAAATTGTGTGATTAGCCGTCAAGTGAGAATACTCGAGGCTGACATACAAAATGCTTTTTTATTTATTTTTTTTTAATAAGTTGGTACTGAATGCGAATGACGTGAATGGGAATGCATCGATCGAACCATAAGGACACGACTACATACCTATAGACGCGTATTTGCAGCCATCGTCATTTTTTTAGAAAAATATTTATTGCCCTAGCGTTACCCCGATTTCGTAAAGAATACTACATTCAAAATAATAATATGTATAGGTAGGAAACTTAAGTTGGAAAGTTCGATCGTCTTTAACTGTGCTTTTATACCTCCGCCGATTGAAATATTCATTTTTTTCATAGCTTTATTTTTCAGAACAGGGTGGCATGTATTGAAAAATAAAAAACACTCGAAATCACTTGGAATTTGCGTGTCGTAAACACATAAAGGAAAAGGATCGTCCGGGATCAGAGGTTCCTTTATTATTATTATTATTTTTATTATTTATAAACTATATACATATACACGCTCGTACGTGTGTTAGTAGAAGAAAAATATTCGTATTGAACGTCAAAACACTCGTTGAGTAGTAGTTGGATGGATGATGGGACTTTAATCAAAACAAAATGCGTTCAGTTTAGCAGCAAGTATTTGCCGACGTCGTCACCGCCCCCTCGTTTTTTTATTTTTTTTTATTATTTCAAAGGCCAAGTACCTGCTGTATTAGAACGTCGTTGAGCACGCACTGCTTTCACTGCAGTTTGCTGTTGCCGCCGTCTAAGTAAAGAATAATAATAATAAAAATAAAATTAAACCCAACATACATATATAAGTATTACGTATGCTAATAATTATTTTGTTCTTTTGGACGGAACTTAAGTGACAGGCTTTTTAGTAGGATCAAAGACCATTAAAAACGTAATGATGACTTTCTTCGTTTCTAGGAAACTTTTACATAGCGATCCACGGCCGCATTAATGTCGATTGTACACTATACATAATTATAATATTGCATGATAATTTATAGCCTTATAGATATAATATACGCGTGTTTGCCTCGTTTATACAAAGGTACTCCCACTTCAATACTCAATATTATCCTTACGGCTCGCACAACTATGTTGGAACTTAAGACACAAATAACAAATATAATGTATCTCATACCGTATATCCATCCTCTACCTATATAAACTTAAAAAATGTTATTGAAAAATAATGTTAGTTTATTAAAAGTAGGTACGTTGCAAATAAATATTGCCTAGCGATTCAGTAGGTATCATAGTCGCCTTCTAGTATTAATTTTAACATTTGAATTCGGTACTATACTTAAAAAATGTATTTTATTAATAACCTAAAATGTCATTTTTAATACAGGCGTTTTATTAGGCTCCTTATTAGTTTGACTTTTAACGTTATATTTAATTTTTATTATTTGTAAATACATTTAAATGTTCTATAACTTGTATTATTTTAACCACCTTAAAAGTGAAAAACTCTGAGTTCTTGAGTTTGATCAACTATTGCTGGTATGCATTTGTCTCGATACAATAACTTTCTTGAATATAATGATTACTTTTTGAAAAAAATATTTATAAATATGCATTGAATTTAAAAATTACATTTTTAATACAGGACTATTCATATCCTCTGGTTTATTGTGTGTTACTACTTACGGAAGGAAAAACTTAATTTGTTTTGTGTTCAATTGAAATGTACAATTAATTGTATTTGAAATGTTTACTCCTAATATCTGAACCATAATAACAATGTAAAAAAGTTTTGGTAAAATCGTTGGTGGAGTTGATAAACCACCTTACTGATCTTAATTCAGAAGTTATTAAATTAGCGTAAATGATTTTATTGTTCGTTTAAATATATTTTGTAATAAATACATAATTATAGGTATATAATTTATCATAAAAAATGTATTGTTCATAATTTTTTAATTTCTGCTTTTTTTATAAACATGTTTTGGGAATTAGGGTGATAAAATCAAAAATATTGATATCAAGTAAGCTTAACGACAAATTTGAATTGGTTTTCAGAATTCTTACCGCTTCACTGGATACCAGTGAATACAATATTATACTATATTCCAATTGAACCCCCCTGAATTCCTACATTTACGGGAAATGGTAAACTGCGGCAAAATTAAGCTTTTTCTACAAAGCAATGTAAGCTGATGATCAATGTATCAATGTAACTTAATTTTAAGTAAACTGTGACAAATAAAAATGTTACTACACAATCTGCAACAAAAACGATAAGATATATTCTACAAACTGCAACAGTCATTTATTTTATTTACCTACTATATACTTTATACTGTATATACATATCGATACGATAACATAAATTATATAGGTACCTAAAGTCCTAAATCATATATACCTATGTGTTATACTGTTATTATGTAAATATAATTAGGTATTTTCGTTATTTAAGACCAATTTAACACAGTATGTCTTATTTATTCCCATGTCTTATAATCACTTATTTTGAATTCATATTTAAATTCAAATTTAAAATTGTTTGCCATTTTGGCTAAACATTGTTATCCATTCAACGTTTAATTAAATATTAAACTTCTTAAACTACTTAGACTGACATCTAACACTTATAAGGAGGTACTAAGTAATACATCACAAGTAAAGAAACTGATATTTAGTACCTATGTTGCGTTATAACTTAAAAATACACTTTACCAATTTGTACTCAACATAATATGATAAATTATTAAACGATATACATAGGTATGTAATAACACATAGGTTAGGTTAGGTTAGGTAATAATATGGATTATATTTATGATTTTTTTTTTTTTGCTGCAGTTTACATTCAATTGTGTTACGCAATGACAGAAAATCACTTCTTTAACTAAAGTGTACAACTGTATTTTATTTTTCATAAAAGAGATAAAGTTATAACCACTAGATAGTGGGTAAATGAAAGTTCCTACACGATAAAAATAGGTTCCTACGTGGAAAAAATTAAATATGTATAAGCGAATTTTCAAAAATAAATATATGATGATTAAAAAATATAATAAAAATCACATAATGCAAAATTTCATATTTTATGAGGTTAATTTCTAAAACTTGAAAATTTAACATAATCGTATTGATTAATTTTGTTCGTTGTAAAATCTGAATTTTTTTTATTACTCCAGTTCTTTTTACTGTTTTCAATACTGCAATGTTTGTCTTTTTTCTTTATTTGGCAGTACACATACCATTAACGGTATATACACTCCATTGTTAATGCCATGAATCGTGTATAATTGAGTGTAATATTTATCATTTTAGTTAAAAGTACCATCCATGTACAAAACATCTAATTCTTTTAAAAAATCTATGTTTGTTTTACATGAAAAAATAACTATTTCATTTAGCGCATTGCTGATATATACAAATAACTCCCTCTATTTTTTTATGTCTAATAAACTTAATGTTTCGTGAAGTTTTTTCTTGATATCGGTAGTTTGGGGAAACAATGAATCCTTGAATTGTGAATATTCTTTGCTTTGAATTATAAATAGGGTGAAATCAAATCTTCTTTGGTAGCATCCTTAGTACTTATTTTTATAGGTATTATTTTTGACGGTTTTTCAATTATAGAGTCTACAGCTTTTCTTTTGTAAGAATTACTTATTTGTTGCCTTTCTTAAAGTGCCATCACTCGCATGACTATGTGATCAAAACACGTTTTTTCTGTATTAACTGGGCATTTCGACCTGCAGCATAAACTTTCGCACTAAACTTATTTATACACAACGCCACGTATTTTCATTTTTTTTCAAAAGTATGATGTTTAAAAAATGTAAAATCATTTAAAACTAGCAGTTGTTTGACTTTTTCACTCAACATGAATGATACATTCTCGCTCATTGTAACGGATATATACAGATATGTGTGGACACACGGGTGTTTCGAACAATAGGTACTAACAAAATTTTTGAGAAAAATAACTAGTTGTACATTTTACTATGTAAAGTTGTAACTAATAATATATATTTATACTATATAGATTATCAAACCTAAATCAAGTTCTGTATCGTTTTTACCCGTAATGAAAAGTCTTAAATATTTTTAAAGTTAAAAAATATGGATAGTAAGATATTTTATCTTTTGCCCTACGTCGAGTCGGAATACTATTATCAGTTTGGAGCTTGTCGAATTTTCCCGTAATTTTGAATACGTTTTGCTAAATGGAGTGTATTTGAATGTTAATATTTGTTAAATATACCAGTGTATAAAGTTTCCACAACATATTAAATTTTTTCCGTCGTGTATGAATTAACATACGTACCTGATTTTTACCGTGTAGGAGCTTACTATTCCCCTGAATAATAGCTAACTTCTAAGAACCTAAAGAAATATACAATTCATATAAATATGAGCAAGTGCAATGAATATTTATAATCTTTGGATAAGCCATGACTATATATTTTGATTAAACAATCAAAATCAAGACCAGTTTAGTACCTACTACGTAGTTATAATGATGATAATGCGTTGAACAAATAGTACAATTAATATGATAATTTTATTTATCTGTATGTATAGCCTGATTAATGATTTACAGATTTTAAAATAACGAGTATAATGTGTCTCATACCGTATTTTTTACGCATACTGCACATACATATGAGTATTTAAGCTTAAGAGGACGCTACACCCGTTGTGTTGTCTTCATCTTATATAATATATACATTTATAGATGTAAAACATTGCAAAAACTGTTTTGCGCAGGAAAGAACCTAGAAAGCATTGTACTACATTTTCACCACAAAAAAAAGAGAACTTTCGTTTTTATTTTTTCGATAACGAATATTATTACTAAATACTAAATTTACTACAAAAAAGTTATTCAAGTTTGAAGAACACAAAATAATGGATTCTGAAACAATAAAACTTTTTTCGTATAAGTTATACCAGAAAAATAAAAATCATACATCACAGAGAATGTCCTCAACTATATTATACATACATTTGGAGTCTTAATTACCACTACAGGCTAAGTGGTTTTATCTAGCGAAAAATAGTTTTTGGTATGTTCTAAATTTGTAAGATGGAGACAACACATGTGAGTCTAACGTCTTCTTAACACATTTCGTCAAAAAATAATGTTCGTTTATAACGTTCCAAATAAACAATGATTCAGAAGCGACTGTGGTCTTCCTAGTATTTTAAACATTTAAATTGGGTACTATACAGAAAATATTTACCATAGCTTTTTTAATCTTCATTAATTATATTATTTTTGAAGTGTGTGATTATAGAGTAGAATAGATAAAAATATATCTGTCACAATCAACTTATAAGGCAAATTACTATATTTTAATATGATTTTGGAAAGAATAGTAGGAATAGTCGAATATAAAACTATTATTGCTTTAACAAACCGAAAAACCTTAATTGCATCAACTGCAATAATTATTGTTAACATTTTTATTTATTTATACTAACAGTATTTATTAGTCTATTACTTCAATACAATTAATTTGTTTAATTGTATAAACATGTGATAGGTGGGTAGAGATAAATCCTCACACAAGGGAAAGAACAAAATATTTTAACAATTCACTTTTAATACAGTGCCACCACTTAGGGGTTCAAAAAAAAAAACTGCCTAGGTAATAAATTATAAAAAAAATTAGTTTTAAAACACATTTTTTTATAATAAAATTCACTTGGGTAAATGTTAAGAAAATTACTATTAAAAAGTTTATTTTTTGTTATATTAATTGTGACTCAGAAAATTCTTTATGAATATTATATTATCATAATTTATGGTGAAGGTTTAGTCACTTTCGATGTTTATGTTTTTTAAATTTAGCTAAGGGGTATGGATTAACTGCTGGGAACTGCTAATGATAACGAGAATATTATAAATTGGGTAAAAATTTACAAAATATGAAATCATAATATAAATTGCAGGAAATAATCAAATGGAATTATGAGGGGGTTAAAATGATGACAATTTTACAAACATTAACCACCCCCTCAAAACCAGTCACTCGGGGCAATGTCCATTGTCCCTCTCCCTAAAAACGGTCTTTACTTAATGAGCGTATAAAATGAATATTAATATTTATGAGTCTTGTCTATCGGCGAACAATCGCATAGGTTTTAAAATATGTAGGGAGTATGTACAATGATGTCTGTTTTTCTGGATGAAATTCGAAATACGAACTTAGAACGGTCGTACGCAAACATAAAATCCTTTAATAAACTTATAAGTGCACAATGAGTCGATGAATCTCTACGGTTTCCGGTGGCGGTGTTGAAACCTGGATATGATTCCGATTTGTCTGTAACCAGGATTAATCAAGTGTATGCGAAACAAAAAATAACCATTACCACTGTATATGAATAATTTTTACGATTTACGTACGTTTTTGATACTGAAAACAGGGTAGGTATAAGCTACACGAAGTAGTCGGGTCACTTCTCTTTACAAGGACATATTATCATTATAGACATAAATTGGAAAATAAACGAGAACATCCGTGTAAATAACTAATACATCACTCAGCTCAGGAGTGAGGATCTAGAATAAAATGTCTGAATTAAAAAGTGAACATCGTTTTCTTTTCCTATTTCGTTGACTGTTGTTGGACATTACGGGAAACATGCATTACAGGAGTGCACGCTCGCGATACACGGCGGTCAGTTACCGGAAATGAAAACCAAACACGATAATGACCTCTGTCCAGTGATGGTTATCAAAAACGGAAGACCCGCACATAAATTTTGGTCGTTCAGTCCACCGGGCGTGCATACGGCATCAAAGCTTTATACATGCATATATTATACAAAATTATATTATACGCACCACTATATTATAACATATAGTTTAATAGAAATACACGTGGTTCTCAAACTATTTGATAGCGGAGTCCTTAAGTTACTGTAAAAAATCTACAAAGCCTCAATTACTAGAAATGTCAATTTTGAATCACAACTAATTTGATTCCTAATTTGTTTTCTTTATAATAACAAAATTAAGACTCCGAGGAGAACAACGAATATACTGGTAATACAATGTGTGTGTGTTTTTAATTGGACAAAATCAAGAATATTTGAAAATTATTTTGTGGTAAAAGTTTGGTAAATTTTTATTTTTTTATACCTAAGGTTTGACTTAGAAGTTCTAATTCAAGTTTTGATGGAAGTCAATATTTCTTAGGCAAATAACATTTTAATATTATTTATTTTTACTTTTTTTATACTCTATTACGTTTAAAAAATATTTAGACTAATTTTAAGCTATTTATATGTGTTTAATATTATTTTAGTTTTATTTAATTGATATTGAAAATATTTAAAAATCTTGAAAAATTAATACAACATCGCTGATAAGTTGTTATTATAGTAATTGGAACACGGCTTTAGAACCACTGGTTTAATATGCATTATACTACACCTACTATACACACACATATTACATATATTGTATATACTCCGTTTGAATTAATTATTGTATTGTTAAAGGTACCTATATAGTATACTATACCTAATAATATATCGTTATAATATAATACGTGTGGCTCGGACCGTTATCATCAGATCCTAATCCGCACATGGCACACCGCCGTCCCGATGAAAATATATGACCACATTATAACTATATATTATACTGCACGTGAATTACAATACGTGTACATCGTAATAGCGATAATAGCACACCGTGTACAGAGGGTGGTCGGAAGACAAAAACTCCAGTGAGGGACGGATGGTGAATAAAAAACAAATATCCATTACCCACACCCCGGTTACGGAACTAATTGTGTGGCATAATAAGGGAGCTTGCCTTGAATAGGTTATTTTGCTTACTCGGAGTGTACCTACACTGAGCTATATACGTATATAACACGCGCCATTATATTGTAATGTATATAGGTGGTACGTGTTATCGCGGTGGTTGTTTGAGTTATTTAGAAATGCGACGCTCAAAATTCGCTTACACTCAAAATTGTTTAAGTACAACGAGTGTTTGTTCGTATAAGCCATTTAGTAAAATCGACTTTTTGCGAAAAAAAAACTTTCAATGTAAAGCCGACCTGCCACCATCCTGTTAAGTTTCATTATTATGTACGAACCATAAATGCAGTTAACTTCAATAGACTATTAACTATAGTACTATACAATTCCCCGAATTCTTAAAATATCTGTAAGGATAGGAAAGGTAAAAGAAAAACTAGAATTTTTACGATTTTTAGATTCAGAGTGGAGCGATAAATGTATTGATATTTGGTATTATACAGTGATGTATGATTTTTTCCTGACTGGCGTCATCCTTGAAAATGCTTGGAGTTTCAACTTAGTGAATGAGCGGTTTCTGGTAGATAATTGGATCTAGTTGATAATTTGGGTGGTCAAAAGTAAAAAGTTCATTGTACGTTTCAAAAAAAAAAGCTGGGAGAAGAAAATAAATTAAGTAATTTTAATTACTTATTATATTTTTCGTAATAATATTTTAAATTATGATTGTATTATCATTCTTGTGAAATAATTCTAATTGTGCTTAATTGTACAAAACATTTTTTTTTTTGTAAAACTGTATTTTATTATAATTATTCCAGAAAAGTAAAAATACATAAGAATGTTTAATATGAATGGGGATTACCTTTCTTTTTCTGAGTTGAATAGCTATTTTATTCTTTTTTTGGAAATCATCATACAATTTTGCGCCCACTCAGATTTGCACCTAGGGCGAAGACTTACAGATGTACATGGTACACCCCACAATCATATCCCTTCCAACAAAACGAGGTACACCAAAGCTAGTATACTTAGGTAGAGATTAAATTTTTTGATTGATTTAACTTGCACATATTATTATGAATACTAATAGACATAAATATGCGACCAATTTAATCCTTACGTATTTGCACTATTAATATTATTAAATAATTCGATAAAATTAATTACCTCGCTTGACCCTACACATTACACTAACTATACCTAACGTGGCGTTTGTGTGTTGTAGATGATTTTTTCGCCAGCAAAGGCCATGGATTCGGTAACGTCAATCGGCAGTAACCGGGATGTGGACGGTTTTCGAAAAAAGTACGGTCCCAAGTCGACCGACTCACTGACGTTCTCCATCGCCCGCATCATGGAACCGGACGTCCGGAAACAGCCTAGTGCACCGGCGGCCGACTACTTCCACGCACTCGAATCGGCGTTCAAGAAATACGTGCCGGCGTTCAGATCCAGTCCGTTGCAATCCACGCACTGCACTGCCAACGCCAACGATGGACGGACTCCACTGACCGTCAACAACAACGACCGTTATTTATCGACTACGATGACGACAACGACGACAGCCGTGCAGCTGTTTCACTATCAGCAACATTCTAGGCTGTCCTGCACCTCAGAAGACAGACCTACTCATTCCCGCCCCCAACCACCTCCGCCGTCATCCGAACTTCCGGCTCTCACAATACTTCCGGTGCTCCCCGCACTTCCGGTGCCACCACCACCGCCGCCACCAACATCACATCAGATGACGCTCGGGCGACTCGCCGCGACCAAGACCGTTCAGTCGCCGTCCGGCGCCAAGGAACTGTCGCAGGCGGTCACTTCTGTCACGCCAGTTAAGACATTTACATGCAACCATTGCGGAAAAGTTTTTTACGCTCATTACAACCTGACGAGACACATGCCAGTTCACACAGGCGCCCGACCGTTCATTTGCAAGGTATACATTATAATTTACAATTTATACAATAAATTACATCCTGCATGCATGATTCCCGCTATTCGAGATTTCCAAAAGGATTTCACGAATAATACATTAACTACCCACAATATTGCTGCGTACGTCGTAACTGCAGCACCCGAATCGCTGTTATTTGATTTTTAGATATCTTGGATAAACCTTAGCAAATGATATACTTGGGATAAATCGCATACGTATTAAAAGACTTCTACTACAATTATTATATAGTTATGTCCTCTCTCGACAGCAATAAACTCGCAGGTCTCAAAGTTATTATCAATCTATAAACCTCTTTTAACATTAATTTGGATTTATTTTTCATTTGTTATGGGCGCATATACGGACTTCAGCTATGAAATATGAAAAAAAAAAATTGAATATAATTAAAATACAAATATTTTAAAATATTAGGTACTCTCCAACAAATTACCTAAGCTTTCAAATTATAAGCATCAAATTTCAAATCGTGTGCTAAATGTACATGAGTAATGACCGCTTTTACTATAAAAAGTTCAGTTTCGCCAGCACTGCCACTTTCAAATTTTCATATTAAACCTTGACATAATTATGTACTTTTTATAATTTTTTAGATCTCCTTGAACACAATAACACTCGTATTATATATAATTTGCCAAACTCTGAACACATACAATTTTTACTAATACATCGTATTTTGAAAATTTGTTTGAGAAACGCTTCTTTAGCTTCTTCTTACCTTGGAAAATCTAGTATTTAGTTGCTCACATTTCTCAATTGTTTTTAAAATCGTAACGAAAAATAAAAAAAAAGGAATTTTCACGCAAAACCAACTTTTGATAAAACCGATTTTACTGTTTTGTATAACTCAAAAACTAATACCCATATAAATATATTTTAAGTTTCCAGAAAATATTAATCTGGCTGCTTTCTATACATGATGACATTTTCAAAATATTATGTATATATTTTTGAGCTATTTATAGCCATGAGAAATATTCAATTTTTTTTTTTTAAATTATATTATTAAATTTGATTTTTCATTCAAATATATTAGGCTAGCACGCTGTTTCCACTCAGAATCATTTTTACAATAATTTATCATTGAATGCAAATTTAACACATCCATAACAATAGTCAATGAATAACTCGACAACTACTGTACAGCAGTAGTTTAGCACAGCTTATAAGTTATAACTATCCTATTGGTTCTTGGTATTAATGTAATACTGGAAGAGACCTTTATAAAAATGTGGAGACTTATAATAAAACTATTGCTGGAGTTTGGTTATTTATTGCTATTTACTGCTATGCATTTTTTGTATGAAGACAAAAAAAAAATAGTAAATTTAAGTTATTATATTGTTATAATGCAATGAAACCCAGATTTATATTTTCAGTACCGAGATAAAAAAAAACTCAGGCAGGAGTCCTAGTTGATGTAATGTGTGCTATTGGTTATAATACTAGATTAAAGATTTTTAAAGGGAAGAACTCCAAGTTCTTCAGTTTGATCATCTATTGCTGGTATTAATTTATCTCGATACAACTCTTATAAATATAATAATTACTTTAAAAAAAATATTTGTAAATATGCAATTGAAAAAAATTACATTTCTAATTTAGGACTATTCTTATTCAATGACTTATTGTGTCTTATGGACGAAAAAAGTTAATTTATTTTTTATGTTCTATTGAAATGTACAACCAACTGTATTAACACAAAAACTTGGACTATAGAAACATTGAAAATAAGTTTAGGTGAAATCTTTGGTGGACCAGTAGCTGCATCCGAGTTCCGTTCCAATTATAAAAATTGAATTTAAAGATTAGTTAGATCCGTCCCAAGTTTTTTAAACTGATATATCAATTCCGTCAAATCGAATGTATGAATACAGTTCAGGTCAAATATCACGATTATACAGTTTACCTTTGACTATTTAGTATTTACTGAACTTTTAATTATTACTATATATATATTATATATATAGTTAATAAATCACCTCACTTACCTTACTCAGTAGTCATTAAATTAGAGTAATTGATTTTATTTTTTATTTAAATATATGTTGTAATAAATACATAATTACAACATGTATTATTATATGTATATAATTTATCATAAAAATACATTGTTAACATTATAGTTTACGTAACTGTTTGGACAAGTGTTTTTTTTTTTTAATTTCTTCTTTTTTTTTATGAAATATCAATATTAAATTATCTTAAAGATAAATACGAATTGATTTTCATAATTTTTACTGCTTCACTATATAACAGTGAATACAATAGAACCTCTCTGAATTCCTAGTGTAAGAAAGACAGAAATCACTTCCTTACCTTAACTAAAGCGTGGAACTGTAATTTCTGTTTCATAAAATAGGAAAAAGTATAATCACTAAATAATAGTATCGGATATTATATTGTGGACTATTATCATAGAATACAGTAACAAAATATTAAATAGGTAACTCTTTTACGTGTTTTGAGTAAAAAATAATTATTTATGACTGCATATATTTTGTGACCGCTTCCAGTTTCCAAACCCATGAAGGATTTACAATTTATAAAAATATGTATACAAGTGCAATGAATATTTCCAATAATTGAATAATTCTTATATTTAATAAAACTTTTAAAATTATGAACATTATAATATCTACTGTGCAGTTATAATTATGATAATGTATTAAGCAAATAGTATAAAATATAGTAAATGTATAGGTTGAGCTTGATTGATGATTAATAATTTTTAGTAATTTACTAATGTTGATTACGTTTTTACTCATCATTAAATCTTTCACATACTCAAGTTTTCCACTGATGGGTCTGACACTGGACCTGCCAGCTTAATATGATTTACGACTTTGTGGCGCATAGGTGATCGAGAGTACCAATACTCCAATATACTCAATAATTATTGATAAGTATTTTGATATACATATTACTTGTCTAATAATTACTTATATGTTAAAATTTCACATATTTGGATTAAATTGCATCCAATGTAAAAAAAAGTACCTAGTCTCTGAATTGCATTCAATATCAAACACATCACAATTTAAAATGTTTTCACAGTAATAAGTACCTCTACGATTAATAGTCCACAATTACGGTAATTTCTCTACGATTTAAATACTATAACATACCTACCTAGTTTTATAATTAATAATTTAAAAATATTATTTTATGTTTTTTACTAAATTAATTACCTCTTGTGAAATAGTATAATTGTGTTACTAAATCGATCGACACACACACACACACACACACAATATACAATCGTCAACTAAAATCAATACTTTTAATTTTTATAGAATGATCGGATCAAGTGAAATTTGAACATTTTGGTTTAGTTAAGAAGTGCAGTTTGACAATCCTTCTTTGAAAATATTGATTATTCATTCAGTATATTGAAAAAATGTACTTTTCGGTTATTGTACCTGCATTACCGGCAGCCAATTGGCCGGTAACAGAAATTACAAATATAATGTTGTAGATTTGATAAGTTAAAAATGTTGAACGTATATTGTATATGGTGATCGGGATCATGCGGCTAAAGAGCAGAATAAAATCACTAGGAAACTCATCGGTCTATATTAGATTTCTATGTGATTTTTTTTGTGTCAAAAAATAAAACAAAGTACCTATATTAATTGTGTAACCGCTTAAATAAGTCTTTAATAGGATAATAAAAAATAATGAAATATGTATGCTCTGTTAACATACTGTTATCATAGACTTATATCTCGGTTATGAAGATGTTTGTTGTAAATTATAACCAATCAAATTAATAAACATAGTATTCCGCTAGATTCTGAACTCACCACTCGCTCACTGCCCTGCGTTTTTTGACAAAAAAATGAAAATATCCCTCGACTTGTTATGTAACACTACCACAAGTAGGTGACAGGATAACATGACAACATGACGTTTCTGATTGGTCGCTGAATTTTGCACTCGATCCTCTCGTGATGTGGGTCCTCCCTATATGATACAATTATTTTATGATAAGCCAGCCAAATGCCTTACTACGGGGAAGTTCTAGTTTTTTATTGGCTCGATTGTACAAAAAAAAATGTATTACAAAAGTGTATATGGTAACAGAACAGATTAAAGATAATTTAAGATTTTTCGGTAGGAAAAATTAAAAAACACATTTATGTACAATAAGCAGCTATAAAAAACCCAAGAAAATGATTTTTTGTCGTGTTAATACGAGTATAATACATACTTTCATAAGCAGTTTCTGATGTCAGAGAGACATTGTAAACTTATGTAGTGGTGTGCTCAGCTTTTTTGGAAGGAGGGAGGGTTATGAATTTTCGTCGATTTCCAGACCGCTGTAAATATATACATACTTGCATAGCTTTATCATATATTTTATAAGACAAAAAAAGCGAAAGAGAGGATTTGATGCCCGTAAGCACGGCCATAAACTCTAGATTGCCTAGTGAGTACTTGCTTACCTAATTCAATACAAATATATTTAAATAGATGTTTTTAAATTTAGTTTTGTTTTTGATTTTGAAATTATTATGTTTAAACTGTTAAAGCTAATATTTATACCGACTTAGTTTTATTAAGTTTTTTTTTTATTATTATATTATGATATGTTTAATACGTTCCACAAGTTTGAGTTTGTCAACTTAATATATCAACATAAACTACTGGTAAATAATAATACATAATACTGGTTGTTTGTTTTTATTAATTATAAAATTAATATATTCTTGTCGATATCACCTTATAATAAGTTTTACGTTAGAACTCAAGAACTAATATAAAAATGACAAACAATATTTGTCATGAACAAATATAAAATGGTGCGAGATTAATAGGTTTCATACCATTACCAATAGTTTAACATATACAAATGTGGGTATCAAAGTCACCCCAAATGCCGTATGACTTAGAAAATAATAAAATATAATTTTTAAAAAACTGTCTTTTTGAAAAAAAAGTTTTAGGAATGCTGATTACTGATTAGGTTACTTGAGGCAGCGACATTATTTTGAGAGCGGTCGCATAAGTTTAAAATAACTACCCGAAAAAAAACAAAAAAATAAGTTTATCAAATTTGCCTACGACCCGAGGTAGTATTAGGAATAAAAATAATAAGCTTATAACAAAAATCGGAATAACCATATAAATACCAGACCTATATTACATTTTAAATTCTTCATTTCGTTTACGGTCGAGTGCCATGAATAGTATAATAATTATTTAAACTTAAAACCTATTCGCTGGCTACCTAAGGTACCTAACTATAATAATCATAATGTAGGTAAATAGTTTTATGTGTATGAATGTCGGAAGCTAATAATAATTAACGTAACAAATATGTGTAGGTATAGTATATGAGTTTGAAAACTTAGCCTTTCATTTTAAACATATTCAACGACACTTTACACTTTTCATCAATGCATTGCGTCTAAATCAATTCATAGCCATCATCCACTGTAGTAAAAACGTTCGCGTTGTATTTACAAAAGATTTTTCACTAATCATAGGCATTATTGTCTACCCACTTGCACGATCTGTTTGATCTCAACAACGCGCACCCTTACCACGTATTAGTACACCCTGCGTACGTATACAAACAAAACAACACACCACTCAAATTGATCAGTATAATGAGAACTACCAAGTACCAAACACCACGCGAGGTCTCAAACCTTTAACTTTATTAGTCAAATCAATAAACTAAAATTAAAATATAAATTAATTAAGTTTCACGCTGTTTTTGCGATAACATATTGAAGAACTTTACTAGGAATATTAAATATTAAACATAATATAGTGACCATATACAAAATCTAAAAAAGGACATTTTACATTTTAGCTCCTCAATTATAAAAATATTTTAATTATATTAAGTATAAAGTATGTAAATGTACAAGGCATAAATTTAGCAGTTATCCATTCATTATATTAAACATTATGTAGTACCTACCTATTGATTAAAAATAGGTAGGTACTAGTAGTATTTATAATCAATGTTAGTATCACCTAACTTTAATCTACTGTACTGTACTTATATAAATGAATAATTAAATTATGAAAAATCACATTTAAAATATGTTAATATTAAATGATGAAATTGTTTTATTTCATGAAATATCCAGGTACCAACCTACTTTATACACTACTAAATTAACGCTGTAAACCACGATCGATATTATAATATATAAGTAAACTTGATATTTAATAAGTTCCTAGTGAGATTGGTCAAATTGTGAACAGATGTATTTTATTGCCATTCCAAGTCCACATTCACTTGTATTACGTATTTACGTATAAAGTATTATTTACATTTTTCAATCATATTGGCATCTTGTAAAAATAAAAAAGTATTCCGTTCTAGACCTACTTTTCAATTAAAGGCAGCTGATAATAAATTATCTACATTTTTTTAATATTGTAAGCAAGTAATATTATACAGAAAATGCAGTAGGTATTTTTATATTGTTTATATTTCCATGTATTTATACTGAAATATTCAATTTCTTTTTAATTTCTCAGATTTCCATTTCATCCTAAATATACTTATTTGAAAAATATTTCAAATTTCAAATAGGTACGTATATTATTATTCTTGTATTTAATCAATATTCTTTTATTATAAAAATTATAATTTTATATCTATAAACCTAAAATACACTTGAAATTGGCGATTGCATAATAAATAATAATTCAATTTCTGGAAAGAGGTAGTTAGTATTAATTTAATTTAAATGCAAATACTTTTAACTAAACCTATACGTTAAATTATAAAACAACGGATTTCATTTTTTAATGGTAACATAATATATAATTATATAAATAATATATTATATTTATATATTAGTCTGTGATATATTTTTTTTTAAAACAAAAATAAAGTAGGTATAATATGTATTTGCTCTTCTGTACAGCAAGTGTCGACTAGGGCTAAGACCTCATCGATAAATTATTTTTTCCCAAAAACATTGAATTTATTTCATTATTATTCATTAATATTAAATTTTTATTAACTTTTGAGTCAATACAAACCTACGGATTTATAGTAGAATGGTGTGACTAAGGTATAAGATGCAAACAATATAGCATACTATCAATATGGATGTTTTGAAAATGTCATTAAAATTAAAATATAATAGTATGCGTTTAAGCTTCAAATCCAGACGTAAAATATTTTTGAATCACAACAAAATAATTAAAATCGTTATTGTTCAGTTCAACATCTAATTTCGTTGACATTTGAACTTTAAAAAAAAGTTAAAATATTTTTTAAAAAACATTTTTTTTTCAAAATCTGGTTTTGTGTAAAAATTGCCGTTTTTATCTAGTAATTGATTTTAACCTTAACATTTTGCAAAGTACCTGCTTCAATATACACATACGAGATACAACATAATAAACACAAAATAAAAACTCCTTATAAAATCAATACATTCATCCACTTCACTCAGCTGAGAATGTAGAAAAGAGTTCATTTTTATGTACTTATCTATTATATCAATAATTTGTATCGATAGTTTTGTTTTTAATAGAACGGCAGGTTGCGGACAACCAACCATATTCGAAAAACCGAAAATAATAATTAATACATAATATTATGTTTAAGTATAATATATAATCTATATTATGATACGTATCCGCTTACACGCTTACTAATACAGTAGTCAGTAGACAATACTAATGTCTAATACCACCAAAGTAATACTTTAGTTTATAATGCTGCGAGTCGGCACTAATAATTGTGTAGCCGAGGACTGTCATAGGAATTTTCTTATAACAACAAATTACAATTAAATAAAGCTAAGAACTCAGTAATGAAATAAGTATAACATTTTCGCCATCATTGATTTAGTCAAATTGTTGATATTTATTATTAATTTACTAATAGTGCATTTTATAACTACCATAAAACTTAAGTTCAAGTTCACAAAAATATGGACTATATTACTTTTATTAAGAAAATCGAGATAAACATCAGTAAATTACGAATAAAATGCACCAAAAAGACTATAAAATGACAGTAAATCTTAAATTCCCTATAAAAATGCAGAACAATTAAAATTAAAATTTTTCCATTAAATTCTATATTCCATGAATCATATTTCTGTAAAGACGATCCTTGAATGTAAGCATTTCAAAAGAAGATGCAAATGCATCAAGATTCGGGCCCTACTAGTATTTATTTATCAATAATATTCGTGTGCGATGATATTATTGTTGAATTCAACTGGGTTTGTTTTATTAGTTGTTACTTTCCTAACATAATACACAAAGAACTGTTAAATTATTCTCAAAAAAAAATAATAATAAAAGTACAAAACACCTCATCGCTACTGATGGTAAAATGATGACATTTTTAAATAGTTTAGTAGAGAATCAGTATTATGATAATATAATCAGTTCAGCTTATAAAGTCTAGAGTAACTTTCAATTTGACTAAGATTTATTTTATTTTCATCAAAACTAATAAGTAATAACACTAATAAAAGTATAAAGGTAGTCCCTACCATTCCCTATGAGTTTTTTCCTCCATACCGGTATATTACACAGTTTTATATTTCGATTATTTCTCCTCAATTCACTGCAGGTAAACAAACACAAATAATATAGAGTAAAAACGAATAAGTAGGTAGGAAAGAATAGGTACTTACTTACTGAACACATACCAATATCAAATTGTATTGTGTGCACCCTAAATCGATTACTCATTTGAGAGGATTACCCTTCTAATATACGTTTACATTCATGTACTAATGTACCACGGAGTCAGTCATGTAGAAATTCATTTGATTCTTTTAAAGTGTTTCTGGTTTCTTATTAAAGAAAACGTAACAATATAAAATCGTGTTCTGGAAACAATATAATATCGACTGAGAATAATCTACTTGAAAATAAACTATCCACTATGAAATATGCACCAGCTACTTTTATCAGTATATCAATATTCAATATACAGTTCTATAACATGTATAGATGCTTCGCCGGGCACTGTATTTTTAAGTCAATAATGTTAATCTGTTGATTGAGGGAAGACGGTCTGTCAGCTTATAATATTATTAAGTAGGTATGTTTAATATTTTATGATATTATTGTGATTAAAGTAATTTATTTTACTATTAGGCATATAGGCATTAGTACTGTAGTAGGTTAAATTAATTTTTGTTGAAAAAATTGCATTGAAAAGTCATAGTGTGTATAAAATATAATAATAACTCCCAAAAGTTTCAAGTACCCTTGAATAACATTTTTAAATTACAACTACATAGTTAAAATTGTGATTTCATCCGAATTTGAACTTAAAATGTCTGTAAAAAAGAACTGTTTTTATATTTTTTATATTTTTTGGTTACAGTATGAACTATTTATAAGAATCCTTGCTATATACTTTTATATAAGTTTTTAAGCAAGTACGTGGATTTCAAATGATATAATTTTAAAAAAATGTTCCTTCATTTTTGTAGGCTTAGGTTATAGTATATACACAGCGCAATATACTCAACGAGAAACAAAAAAATTGTGGTACACCTACGGTCAAATGGTCACATTGTAACACATAGGTCGTATATTTTTAGTGGCAGTTTATTTAAAATATTTATGTACATAAGAAACCAATAATTGTTTAACAAGAATTATAATAAAGTATTAAAATAACGATTGTCGATTTATCTTGTTTACATATCTATTATAAGCAATATCATATACCAGGTATAATAGGCACCTATTACTTATGTGAACATGTTGCAACTCAAGCCAACTCTCATAAATAATGTCATACATTGCCTTCCCTTTATCATCGTACCTATTCGACGGTAGGCATTAGGTAAGTACGTGTACGCGATACAAACAATTATTTTCTTGATATAATAATAATAATAATAATAATAATAATAATAATATTTATTTAAATAATAATAAATATTTAACACCCCAAAGGGTAAGAGTACAGAAAGTGTAACTTATAATATCGCTAAATTAAACAAGTGAATAAAAATTACTACTACTACTACACCTAATAATAATAATAATAATAATAATTAAAGAAATACAATTTAACCGAATTGGAATAAGTACATAACATGTTAACCATCAACATTTAAATTATAAATAGAATTTTTTAGCTTAGTACAGGAGTCGAAATAAAAATCAAAATTAAGTAATAAGTTACATGATGTTGGTAGGCGGCACATCGGACTATTAATAATATAATTTTTATTAGAATGAGGAATAGAAAAGGGTGGGTTAAATCTTGAATTAAAAGAGGGTACTTTAAGGCCGACTTTTTGTAATAATTCAGGACAGTCGATACCACCATTCAAGATTTTATACATAAACGTAACATCATGTACTAATCTTCGAGTCTTAAGTGACCTCAAACCAACAAAGCTCGCAATCTCAACAGTTTTATTATATGAGTAATTAGATTTAAAAGCATAAAAACGCAAAAAATTTTTTTGTATTTTTTCTAATTTATTAACTAAACCTGATTGATTAGTATTCCACAATACCGAACCATATTCCAGTAAAGATCTAACCAGCGAACAATATAAAACTTTCATACATAATGCATCATTGAACTCAGAGCAGGTGCGCTTTATGAACCCTAAAACTCGAAGACTTTTCCCATAAATTGAATTAATATGGGCATTGAATGACAAATCGGCAGATAGAATAATACCTAGATCCCGTACTTGATTGACACAGTTAAGGGCCGTACCGTTAATAAAATATTGACAATTAATATGAGATTTAGAACGGTTAAATGAAATGCAAACACATTTAGAGGAATTCAAAGCCATGCCATTCAATGAGCACCAAGAAGAAAATAGATCCAAATCATGTTGTAGTGAAGTCGTATCATTGGGAGAATGGATTGGCATGTATAATTTCATATCGTCCGCAAAAAGTAAAAACTTACATGATTTAAAACAATTATTTAGGTCATTTATAAATAAAATAAAAAGCAAAGGCGATAAATGACCGCCTTGTGGAACTCCCGACATGACCTTAATTGTTTTGGAAACGGAGTTGTGTATCTTCACTAGTTGAGAGCGACCACTTAAATATGAAGAAAACCAAGATAGTAGTGGACCTCTTACACCTAATTTACCTAATTTCGCAAGAAGACCGTGGTCTACCTTATCAAACGCCTTATGGAGATCCGTGTAGATAGCATCGACTTGACCACCTAATGAAACGATATCAACTAAATATGAATAGAATACCAAAGTATTTGTTAATGTGGATTTAGCGCGACGAAAACCATGTTGTTCACTGATCAGAACATTAGTAAATAATATCGTCAATTTTGGTTCGATGATTTTCTCAAATAGTTTAGGAATAATGTTTATTTTTGAAATTGGCCTGTAGTTTGTGACCGACGATCTATCACCAGATTTCCATACTGGTGGGACAAAACTGATTTTCCAAGCTTCAGGAAATGTGCCAGACTTTAGGGATAAATTATATAAGTGGTGTAAAGGTTTAGTTAATGCCCAGCGGCAGTTATGAAGCAAAATAGGTGGGATAGAATCAGGGCCAGATGAAGAGGCGCAATTTAACAAGTTTAAGGAATCAAAGACTTCACTGACAGAAATATCTAACATACTAACATTAACACAATCAATGATATTATTTAATGTAGAATTATTAAATGAAATAGGTTTTTCATAAACAGAGGCGAACCAATCACTAAATGCATTAGCAGCTTCTGAATGGTTATTAAACTTTTTCCCTGAAAGATGAACTGATACTGGGATATCAGAATTATTTCTAGACATATTAACATAACTCCAGAAATACTTTGGATTACTAATAAGGTTTTTTTGGGTATTGATAATGTGATCAGAATTACATTTATTAATTAATTGCTTACATTGTTTACGAAAGTTAGAGAAAATTTCATAATCAGAATGCAATTTAGAAGCTTTGTATTTTCTGTGAGCAGCTAACTTTTTATTTAGGGTTCTACGAAGATCAGGTGAAAACCAGTTAGGGTAAATTTGTTTACTAAAAGTATATTTGGGTACGTAATTATAGATGACATCCGAAAGAATGCGATAAAACTCATTGGTGGCAAAATCAATGCAATGCGTGTTGTAAACATTGGACCAATCACAGTTAAATAAAACGTTAGTTATTAAGTTAAAATCAGCTCTCTTAAAATTATATTTATAGCTTTTATCACGATGAGAAACTGGTGTCGTCTCATATTCACAACTAATCTCGAGAACTGGGTGGTAAACATCAATGGGTACTAGTTCTTCGTGGCAGCCAGTTACTATAGTATTAGTTATATTAGAGAAGATTAAATCTAATTGCGAGTTAACGTGGTTTTTTATAAGATTATATTGTAAAAAGCCATTCTCAGAGAAAAAATCAAATAAAACATCTGAGCGTTCAGAGGTACCACCATTTATATGAAGACCATTGTTATCAGACGAAAATGTTACTAAGGGCAAATTAAAATCACCCATTATTAATATTTTATGATTGGTAGGTAAAGTAGATTGTAACCACTCTAGTGAATTAATAAAGCTAACATAACTAGATAAGAGACTAGATGGAGGAATATTGCAAACAACTAAGACAATTTTACTCTTATGGTTAAGTTTGACTTCAACAATTAAGTGTTCAAGGCATAGAATAGGAGTATTCAACCTGATAGCAGGAAATTTTTTAAGTATACATAGAGCCACTCCCCCTCCACGTTTGTATTTACTTGAATGGTGATCACGATCATAACGGAAAATATTGTAATTTTTAAAATTAAGCTCATTGTCATGGATAGAATCACATAACCAAGTTTCAGTTAACGCAAAAAAGTCGTAGTTTAAACATGGAACATTAGCACGAAGTAAATTAAGTTTAGTCCGGAGGCCTCTAACATTTTGATATATGCCCGAGAAAGTATTAACATTATTATAATAAGAAACATTTTTACAACTATATACATCATTGAACAAATTAACAACTTTGGGGTGACAAATTAGTTTTTTTGAACTAATTTAGGGATACCAGCTACATATTTAATGAACCAACTTAAATCTCCCATATCTCGTTTATCTTTGAGTTGAGCGCAAAGTAACTTCATATGATTTCTTTGGTTTATAGTCATATCGGTACTAATCGACACTTCTTTCCAGCGAGTACTACTACGGAGTTTAGACTTGATACGCAATATGGAGTGAACCTCTGAGTGTGAGTTGAATTGGATTAAAATAGGACGTGGACGGTTACTCGGTTTACCCAAACGTTTAGCATTTGACACTGACACTGGATTAGGTAGATCCTTGAAGATTTCATTAACTAAACTAGTAGTTACTGACGAAGCTTCAGTATCAGAATCAGGCACGTTGAAAATAATCAAGTTTTTTTCTTTTAATAATCTGTCATGGGATTCTTGAATTACATCGACATTATGTGACTGAGAATGTTCCAGCTGAATTACTCTACTACGTAATAACTGGATCTCTGAGGACAGACCCTCATTATCTTTTTTAACTTTAGACAGTTCTGTAGATATCAAATTCAAAGAACTCTTAAAATCATTAAAACTGGACTCGAGGTTGGATAGCTTAATGTTTATGTTATTAAAGTCAGAGTCATAAGTAGTTACCTTATCGTTGACATCCGATAATACAGACCAAATATTATCCAACGTAATAGTTTTACTGGCGTTTCTGGTCAAAGTCTTCATTACCGGCGTATCAGCTTTAGGTTTCTGTGAACTGGCCATTATGACAAAGTGTTGAGGTGAATAACAAATACAGATATAATTGAAACGATAAGCGATAATTATAAGGTATAGTGCGTGCGGGTCGTTAAAGTTAACGATTTAGATAAGAGAGCGGTACGGGTAAAACTCACGTCAATACCGTACTGTAAACAATACTGAACAATAATCAGTTCTAGATTAATTTGTGTAATTTTCTAGGGTAGTGTTTAAAATTATTATTTTAAATATCCTATTAAATTACATTAAAACTTAAGAGTACAAAAAAAAAAAAAACATTTAGGTTCGTGAAAGTTATATTTAACATTTGAAACAAAAAAATAATTAAAAATTTTTTGGCAAATCGTTTATTTATGACGTATAAAAAGTTTATAAACTAAAAATCATATTATATAATTTTGCAAATAATATGTAGGTTAGGTTTAATGTACATTCAGAAATTAATAGGTATAATATTTGATTATACGTGGCATTTTATTATGAAATTTGTCAAAGGAGGGGTCATTGTATTGAATTATATGGCACCGTAAAGTAATAATATGCATATTTTTAAAACGATCGAAAAAAATTTAACCGGTCAGAAGTAATAAGAGCAAATTATTGTTTATGTATTTAAATGAAATAAAAGGTATATCATATTTTTTTTAGATAGCTACTCGGCTACCCATAAAATATCGACACAATATACTTACAAATTACTATTACTTCAAGAATCTATTGAATGTAATTGCATTGCAATGAAAACATATTATACTGCATTGGAATAAATTTGATTTAGAAGGAAATAGCACTCTGATAACCGCTGGGAAATATTATCCTCACTTCAGGACGGGGGCCATCGCTATTCTTTCTGTGATCAGTGATCATAATATGCACGTTATATTTATAAAATATACATAATATATGTATAGAGCTATTCGATTATCTTGAAATACCCTGCAGGCATATTTATAAGAGATATAATTAATGAGTTATTTTTTAAACATTGGAGAACGTACTATTTTACACGTTTCTATCATAATCAGTTTTGTTCAAGAATCACCTTGCAGTTGGCACTTACCATTTATATCTGCAAAGTCCTTCTATAATGATAATGTTTCTTATATTATATAATATATAAGATATAATATAGATATTAATATATTATATCTACGTTTGATGCAGGTTTGCGGCAAAGGCTTCAGACAAGCGTCCACGTTGTGCCGCCACAAGATCATACACACCGAAGAAAAGCCTCACACGTGCGCCATTTGCGGAAAAGCGTTCAACAGGAGTTCGACGCTGAACACGCATACTCGGATACACGCCGGGTACAAGCCGTACACTTGCGAATACTGTGGCAAAGGATTTCACCAAAAGGGCAACTACAAGAATCACAAGCTAACGCACAGCGTGGAAAAAGCGTTTAAGTGCACAGTGTGCCATAAAGCTTTCCATCAGGTAAATAATGTCGACAGTTATCATAGATGAATAGAGGCATCTGAAAGGGACTTATTATCATACGAGTATATTATACTTAATATTAAGAGTACTGTATTAAGATACACACAGGCTATGTAATTCCATGCAATTATTCATTATTCTTCGCTAAAAAATTGCGTTTTATTATATTGATTTTTAATCATCATGTGAGTCCACACTATTACTAAACGAGAGTTGACCCATAGGTTATGTTAAGACGGTTACTTTCATAGCTTCTACAAGTATAAATGTTATAAAAAAGTTTCCCCCAATGAGGCGCATAAACGAATTTTGCAATAACATAGTCTCCACCGAAATATTTTGTGGCTACAATTTAAAAATATATGTTTTATTAATTCATTTTACCCCAATTGGGGTTAATTAATGTTAACATTCGTCAATAAATATTTTCTGAAATACATGTACTCTAACAAAATACTGAAATAAACATTAAATAGACAAAATATGTCCTTAAAATCTTCAAATATCTACAGAATATTAAAAATACTGATTGAAAATGTTTGATTTTACTCTAAAAGCATTAAAAATATTATAGTTTTTGCTTATCCTTAATATATTATATAAATATACAATCACCCAGAAAAAATATCCAAATGTATATAAATCCACTCACTAGAGTAGGTAGGTACTACTCTGATCACTGAAAACTGAGTTTAGTTGAATTTTTTTTTTTTTTTTGGTTTGGGAAACAAAAAAATGCTTCAGCCAGACTTTTAATTAAGTCATTATAATACAAATTATTATACTAATAATTAACTTGTCTACCAAGTATAGAACTTAAGTTTTTAAGTGGTTTTAGTATTTTAAACGAGTTGATATAAGCATTAAAGATCAAGTGTACATTATGCGGCATTCAAAAAGCCTTATAATATCTAACGACAAAAGAGCCAAATAACTAAAAAAAAAAACAACGACGATACCGTTTGACAGTTGGTTAATTACTGGAGGCCACGTGAATGTGTTGGAGCGTTAGCAGTTTGCACGAGTGCGGAGAAAATGAACAAATGTATATCACCTCCATAACCGAGAGAACCTATCTGTACATACTTTGAGAGGGACCATAATGTGTTTTTGTCATTATTATTTTAAAATTGAGCTACTTTAATATCTTATTCAACCCCCCATACTACCTACCACACTTCCCATCACCTAAGAGTCTCGGAACAGTACTCGAATATTGTTTGTTCCCGGCATCGTTTTAAAATATTGGTTTGTCTTTTTCATGTGTACCAATATACCAAACAGGTGTACAACCTGACGTTTCACATGCACACTCACAACGACAAGAAGCCGTTCACGTGTCACGTCTGTGGCAAAGGGTTTTGCAGGAACTTCGATCTCAAGAAACACTTGCGCAAACTCCACGACGCTCCGTATCCGCAACACCAGCCAGCAGCGGTCGCACCACAGATCTCCACAGCCGCACTGACGGCGCAACCGCCTTTGCCACCGCCGCAGCAGAACGTCCGCCACGGTCTTGGCACGTGCATGCCACCGTTCCAGTCGGTGCAGGCTGGATCCCACAGAAACGCAATCATGTCGCACGACTCGCAGCACCACTACTGATTCCCGACGGGAGTTAGTTAGGCGAGGCGATTGTCGGGCGAATAACTTATATTGTGTACAATACTTAAATTTATGTGCAATAAGCCCAAAGACCATAATAATATATAATAGTATATTTTTATTATATTATATTATGGACTATGGTAACCTATTTTTCTTAAATTATTTATGACGAGATCGCGTCGATTTAGAATTTTTGTCCTGGAACTCGATATAGGTACCTCGTGTTTTGAACAAATATGATGTTTGGTCTAGTCGCATTTTAACGTAGGTACAACCTATACAGTACCTACTCAAAACCACGGATATTATACTTATTAGTAATTATTACTTATACTCAAACTATAGGATTTGAGGTAGGTACTAAGTTACACTAGCTTAACTGACAGGTGTGTTGCAAAAGCGTCGCGTCGGTTAGAAGGTAGAAAGGTTTTCTTTTTTCCTGTTTTCTTTCTTCAAATCATCGTTTATTAATATTTTACTTTGCATATTTTGTTATGTTTACTAACTTCAGCATAATAATTACGTTTGTCCTCAGAGGAAATGGTGGGTAAATATAACCTTACTTTATCTTCTCGATGGATATTGATATCGATGTATTTATAAAGGGTGCAGCTGCAATAGATGATATTAATTTTGACGATCAAATGACAATCCAACCTTAAAATGTAGGTATGTTCTTGTCATCAATTAAATGCTAAAATTGAAAGTTAATGGTATGGGTCATAGAAACAAAACCATACATATATAAATATAATATGATGTTTCCGACAATTCAATTTGTACTAATATTTGATTTCCACTTCTTCGCATTAAAAATAAATTTCCAAAATCTAATTCGAATTATGAATTTACGTTCACGGGTCACAGGTAAATAGGTAGGTATAAACTATTTGCTAAAATAAATGTTTTAAGGTATCCTGGTATAAATGTTTTTTTTAAGAATTATAAATTAATATCAACAGGAGGATTTAAACAATTGCAACTGTTTATAAAAAAAAACATCATTATACCTCTTACAAAATGTTGTTCAATTTCAGGTGTTTTATCTCTATAATTGCTTTACAAACAATTTTAGCCTATCTGCAGCTTCAATGTCTTTATGTAGAAACTGAACATAACCGGCGAAGTCCTTTTAATAAAATATCATTCATACACTTAAGTATTGTTGTTTTGCAAATCAAGGCATTACTGACAATATGTAGGCAAATATCCGAGAAAATCTAATGTAGCTATAATGTTATTCCATTGATTTTTTTAAATTTATCATATAGCTATCAATCGTTTTGTTTGACTAAATATTGTTTTTTCACAAAACTTTTTACGGGTACGAACTTTTTTTCGTAGCCAATTATGAAATAGTTTTAAATAGGTGCAGGGTTAGGTAGGAAACGTAGGAAAGTTAAGTTAAATTAAACAAAAAAATACTGTGTAGGTAGTTGACAGTAAGTAAATGATAAGTTATCAGTGATAAAGATTAATTTTTAGTAGAGATTTTTTAGTTGCCTGTATTTTTCTTCTCTGTACCTTTATAAATGTTAGGTAGGTATGCATTTTATGAAAATGGTTAGGATTATATAATAATCGTAATATTTAATTATTTGCAGTACGTATTATTATTGTTGTCATTGGTCTCCAAATAAGCATAGGTACCTAACTAACAGCTTTAATATTTCATAGGCGTTCATTTTCAAATAAACACTGTGGAGCATGTGCTTTATTTGTGGGGGGGGGGGGGGGGCATGAGGACGTATTTTGCAATGTGTTTTACATTTACAGGTAAAAATAATGATATGTACCCATATGTACTTTCCCGCATTTACGCCTTAACTGGCTCTATACAACAACTGACACAACAACAACCTGATAAGATGAGTACAATTATTGTACAAAGTACGTTGAGATAAAGAATATACCATATATTATTACTTAGTTTCACGATTTAAGATGTACAGGTTACTCAGCACAGTATAGAAATTGGTCTCCAGAGTAATGGCCATAGTTTATCGCCAAAACTCGGCTGTTCAGCATAGGAAGAATCACAGCTATAGAGCTTTCAGTATATAAGTTATGGGCAAAGTAAACAATTTGGGCATTTTATATTATGTCCAGATAATTTATAAAATGCCTTTCGTACATTGGCCAATTTCGATAACGAATGATATGATAAAATGAATAGTGACATATTTATATTGGGTATAGAAAATATAAAAAGTTTTTTAAAAAATTTTTATCACTTATTGTCACATGTATTGCTTCTGCGGGATTTTGATGTACATAATTCGCTAAGCTGCTTTGTACTTGCACTTCTTTGTTTTACTTTTGTGTACACGCGTAGCCCTATCTCCCAAATTGGAAAATCCATGCTGTTTCTCGGAGTGAAATGTTGGTTAGGTTGCACATCATCGACTTCCAGAAATCTTTCTTTGCAAATTACAAATGAGATTCTAACTTACAAAGTTGAAAGGCGGGAATTACCTTTCTTGGTACCAAATTCGTACATATTACTGTTAATAAGTAGGTACTCAACTGAATTAATTAAGCTGAACTGTAAAGACGATTCGTGGTTACTGAATAGTTAATTTTTCGAGAATAGGTAAAAGGTCTTATCGATTGTGGCATTGCACTATAAGCACTACAACTACATATCATATAACTTATAGTATATATAACATATAATATGTAGACAGTCCCATTGTAAGAAACCCGATAAAAACAAACATACTAGCTACAGATAATATGATCTTTAGATAGTAATTTTACTTTATTTGACTATATGTTTTACGATTAAATATCATATCATCCGTTATCTATATTGCCAAAATTGTATACGTCGCTCTTTAAAGTTGTAATTTATAATGGTAGTTGGGAGACCTATCGAGCGAGAGGATTTTTTTGGATATGTACTTAAAAGTTGTATTTTTATTGGACCAGGAGCCGGTTATTTGTGTGCCTTACCCTTGCAAATATTGAAATCCCTGCCGTGGAATGTGCGGGTGTATTTTTTATACAATATAGGTCATACCTATTACCTATAATAGGTACCTACCATTTCCCGAGGTTAGATAATACCTTCACTATGGAGGTGTACCTACGAATAATATAATACATGTGTGTGCGTGTGTGTGTGTGGACATTTGTAACGCGTAATTTTAATCTCCCACATGACTACACTATTTATCTACTCTTTAGGTATAATTAATTGTATTTTAATAAACTATTATTGACATACGTTGATATTTGTTTTCTTTTATCGGGTCGTTAGCAATATATTTTGTTATGTTTTTTATTTATTCATTATAATTTTATAATTTTTTTGTATATACTTATAGTTGATTATTCAACGAATAATCACTATTATATTCTTGTGTATTTTTTATTTATTTAGGTTAACCATAATTTAATATATCAATAACACTTACACATATACCCTACCTACCTAAAAAGTGATTGTATATACAACTTTATTATATAAGTATGAATATATAGTTAATGATTGATGTTGATGTTTTTATTTTATTTTTATGAAGCGATTTTTAATCATTACCCACATAATAATACATATGTATAACTTCCCGTAATTTCAATAACTGTCAATTTTACATGCCCAGTGGCTCCGAGTTCCGTTCAAATACAGGCAAGTTAAATTTCGACCAAAAATTCAAGAAAATACATCTATTTCTTAAAAATGTTGAATTTAATTTTTATTAGGTAAGTTGGTACATAACAACTGTGACCTATCCATAAAATGCATGCAACTTCGCTCAACAGTGTCCTGCAATTAACGATACACTCGTGTTGTCAGGTACTTATTGTGTTTAGTGTTGCCTCCGTCTTATAAAATACGACAACATGACAAATTTAAGTTCAGCAGTTAAAATTGTTGTTAGCTTAAACGTTAGAGTGAACTTACTTACAATCAAACTTAAAGATAGAACATTATCTGTTTCCTGTAGTTGGTTTTTCTCAATATCTACGTATTTTAATCGTTAAGGTAGTTATGAGCATTTTTAATATTAATATTTTACATACTTAAAAATTGACGGGCGGATACATTTAATATTTTTACGGTTGACTCGGAAAGGAACCAAATAGAAGATTGCGAAAATAAAAAAAAACTTAATTTTATATATGCTATCAGGTATGTCATATTTTGACATTACCTAATTCTAAATTTATAATAACAAATTGAATTGGTTTAATACCTTATCCAACTGACCAGGTATTCTGGTTAGTTATCAGTATATGATGTTTTTTAATAAACAAAATTTAAATAAATGAAATACAGAACACAATATAAAAATAATTAATAAAATAAATTTGTTTGAATTGATTTATTTTTTGAGTTCCAAATGGTTGATATCGAAAGGATAGTCTAATAAAATTATCCACACCTAATTTTTTTGGAACTGAAAATTGAAAAGTTTTCAAAGTCATGTGTATAGTTTATTATAATGTTGACAGAACTTTTTTACACTCAATTTGTGTTTTTTTTATACCTAGTTTTTCAAAAGATAAGAAGATAACATTTCGTTAAAAAAGTGACACAATTTTTCACTGCATTTTTGGTGTTATTAGTAAACATGAAAACAGCCTGGCACCACCACATTTCTGGAAGGCCGGTTATATTCATTATTTTATATTTTGGTGCTTTAAAGACTATTGAATATAGAATAGTAAATTGTTTAAATGTGACATTTTCAAATTCCATAATTTATATGAAATATGCTTATACCATACTAGAAAGTTGATATAAATAAAAAATGTTACATACCTATGCGCGGATTCAATCGAAAAAACTTCCAGTCATAACAAACAGTATTTAAAATAGAAATCATCTCCCAATATTGCTGCGAATAATTGTATAACTTTTAACTTAATTTAAGACTAATTAAACAAAAATAGTATAATTATTGAATAACTATATGGTATATAAATTAATCAAATTGTAATATTTTGCAAAAATGAATAATAAACTAGTTTTTTTTTATTATAATATTCCTTTAAAATTTTGTTTAAGTTTCATGTTCTTATAATATGATAGGGCCATAATTATAATTTGTATTAAATAACACATTTGTTTACGTTTATAAATCTAGTTTACGATTTATACCTGCCTAATTATTTGTAAAAAAATACTACACAAATCTGGAAATAATTTGTAGTGTAAGGTGTACATAAAGTGCACACAATTGAGACAAATGAAACATTTAAAATTTAAATAAAAACAAATATGTATATTACAAACTATTAAACAAATTTCTTTATGTACTATTATAGGATATTAAATTGTTAAACATTTGTTGTAAGAATTTTGTTTGTGTACATTATTTTAAATAAGATAATATAGTGACATATTTTGGAATTGAAATGCGGAGGATTATTGCATAAGACCCAGATGTATACCAGCAACATTTCCGAACCTCTCAAAATATTTAAGTATTTAAAAACAAAAACGTTCAGCACTTAAACTTAGTTGCAACTAAAATTTAAAAAACTACAACAATTAAACTACATAGTGAAGTAATCTTTGAACATCTTTGTCGACAGAAATCATTTAGGAACATGTTATGTTAGTTTACAAGATGAGTGTATAGTTGAGGATTTACATAATATCGACTGCAGGCTAATTGACGTAAGCGCCATAAACCAAATTGTTCAGGATAGCCTAAAAACCATTTAAGAGAGATTACGTATTTACGTTGTTCTACATTTATAAACTATCGTTTTTTGGTTGTAACTATACCAAATATTTGTTCTTGTATAATAATAATACTTAAATTTTTTTTTTTTTAATTTAAATTTAAGTTTTGTCACTTACGACATATTTTAAAAACATTAAAAAAAAAGGCGCTTACGCCAGACTTACTTTCGATTTTTTTTTTAATAATTAGTTCATAATAAAATTATTACGCCATGTAACAATATTTTCGAGCAATGCTAAGCAAATAATTGTTTTTTCAAGATAAGACTTAATTAAAAAAGTGGAAATACCTGTTTTTAATAAAAATAAAAACTATAACATTACCTGTATTACATGAAAATATATAATTTGTACTGCATAATTAGTTTTTATAGTCTACTTGACTAGGTAGTAGGTAGTCAATTATTATGAAATTATCCTTTGAATAAAAAAAATAACAATATTGTATTGAAAACATAATAGACAATAGTCTTTAATTAAAAAGTAGAGATACCTCTGAATTTATAATAATAAAATAAAATAAAATCACCAGTAAATAAAAACTTAATAGTAATAATATTTTAATATTACATATTATTATTATGTATTTAATATTCAGTCGTCTTGACTAGTTAATAAGTAGAAAATTATCCTAAAAAGAACAATATTGTATTAATAACAAAATGACATAATAGTCTATAGTTAAAAACTAGAAACACCTCTGCGTTTAAAATAAAATAAAATAAATCAACTGTATAATAATATTATAAAAACTTAATAATAATTATATTTTAATATTGCATATTATGTAGTTAATGTTCAGTCTTCTTGACTAGTAAATAAGTAAAAATTATCCTTTAAGTAACAATAAAAAAATTAGACCAATTACAATGATCTTGAAACATAATATTTATAATAATTACTAATAGTCATCAGAAACATTAGAAACATTAGAAACATCAGAATCTTCAATATCAGACTCGTCAAGACAGTCTCTAATTGTCTCACTAGAATTCATATCATAGTACTCTGCATGAAATCTGTTAATCAATAATATTATATTATTATACATTTGTTAAACCAGTGCAAAATAGAATTAAAAATTATCTTACTTTTCTGGGATACTACCATTCTTGCACAAATCAGACAAATCTTTGAATTTGGCACATGAAATGGGTCATTTTCTTTCATAGCATTTGTTTGGCAATGTTGGTGTTTGTGTAAATCTCCCTCTTTTTTTGATGACATGTAGTTTTTTGGGACATTCTTCAAATTTATAAGATTCAAAAATCATTATATCTACATCTTCATCTTTTTTTATGAATAATAATGACCTCAATTTAGAGTTAATTACTATTTCACCAGTTTCTGTTTTTAGAATGTTAGGAAAAAATGTAGTAGAAAACTGTTTCCAATCCAAAAAATCCGTTGATTTTAATTCAATTATTTCCAAAGGTCTGGGATTTGTTCAAGCATTCCTTATTATTGGTGGTCATTCACTAGGTGCCCATACAGTAATTTTTTTAATGAACAGTTCAATAGTAGCATGGATGCTATCTACTGGTATATAGGTATGCCCAGGTAGTAAAAATGTCAACTTAATTTCAGTTATACATTTTAATTCAAACTTAAGGACATACATAATCATTGCAAACATTGCTTTATTTTTATTTTGGCCTGCACATGAGTCACAAAATAACGCAATAGATGTTATAGATTGGCGTTGGTCAACACTAATTAAATAATTATAAATGCATGAAACTATTTCATTGCAACCTCTATTACCTATTGTCTCACTCCACAAATAACAAAAAGCATTTTGGTTTCTACTTTCATAAATGGTTAAATTATAGGTACTAAATTTCCGACTATAATATAAGTTCATATTATCACCCTTGGGAGTATTTAAAACTTTTTGTAAGTCGAAGCTGACACATAATGACAATATATAGGATTGTCTAATGGTTTTTGATATTTTAGAAACATAGCTTTACAGTCTTCTTTGTCATTTATATGTTTTTGATGATTTATGATTGATTCATCTTGTGAACTATCTCCATTCAAATTAATAATATTATCGGTACTGAAGCTCATACACAGAATGTTGAGAGGATGTGGGGAAGTGCTAAATGGGGCAACAAGAAACGTAGAGGGACTAAGAGAAACTTCCTAGATTCTTATTTGTCAGAATTTATGTGGCGGAGTAAATTAAACGGTCGGGATCCATTTAAAGAAATTTTGAAGGATATAGCAGAATTTTGGCCACCTGTATAATTTTTATTATTATTTTTTATTTTTATTTATAATTACCATATTTTTTATATATTTTTATTTTGATCGCTTAAATTGTTATGTTTAATCATAAATGTATAATTTTTGTCATAATTTTTTTTATAATCATAAATGTATAATTTTTAATAAATGTATCGTACATTTTTATATAAATTATTAGTTATCGAAAATACAAAATGTAAGTGGCGGGCGTCAACTAAAATTGAGTGGCGGGAGAATTGGCTTCCTGGCGGGGGTCAACTAGACCAGTACCGAAACAGGTATTTCATTATTTGTTTTGCAATAATCTTTATAAATGGCATAAAGTCGAAGAATATTCATAAACTCTGCTGGTAAGTACTTTTTAGTGGTCGATGCTCGGCAATAATGAGAAGGAACAGCAGGTAGATTTTTAATAAATTCGTGTAGTTTAGAAACTGTTATTATATTTATTTTATTCTTGTAAATTACTTTTCCACGACTATCACTGAGTGCTGTAGCAACTGGTGAAGAATTATTAATAGTATAAAGCAAAAATTGTTGTTTTATATCTAACGTTGTTAATAAATACTGCTGACAATTTTTCACCAAAGTATGACAAAAAATAGCTGTAGGTGTTAGAACGTCTACTGATGATTTTGGTTCTTATTCTTTTAACACTTCCTTTTATAGCACATTGAATTAAAAAGTCACTTTGCCTTGACTTATTTCCAAGTTTCCAAAAATTATCAAATATAATTTGTCTTTCATTCTCAGAAAATTTTTCATAAAATTTCAATAGTTCCAAAAAGTTGGCGTGATGGTCCTTTTGAACTATATACATTTAAAATATTATTTTCTATAATAATATTATTATTATCCATAGTACTGTTATTTTCAGAACTTTTTTCATTACTACTACCAGATAAATTTAAGTTATTTTGATTAATAACAGATTTGGGTAACCAATCTTCTGTATCACGACTTAATATTTCAGTAGACACTTTTGAGGAACTGTCTATTAAGCAATTATTAAAATTTATTTGATTCGGGCCAGTGATTATTTCTTCATAAATATTATTATTATCTACCACAACAGTATTGTTTTTAAAATCTGTATTACATTCATCAGAATTCTTATTCTTCATAATTTGACTAAACAAATCATTTGTCAAACGTACATTTTCTGAATGAGGTAATATTATTATAGAGTTGACACTACTTACAACGTCATTATTGCATTGCTTGGTAGCGGCGGCGATTAATTTATTTGCTCGACTTTTGGACGTCATGATTCAAATTTCAATTAAAATAACACACGTGAGATGGAAACATTCAAACTAGTTATTAAAATAGTAAAAAGAATAATTATAATTATTAAGAACTCAAAACTCCATTCTAGACTTTTAGTCGTAATCACCAATAACGTTATCAGATAAACTCGCGGGAAAACATGTAAAACGTCGTAAGCAACAATAATGTCGCATAAGCAATTTCACATTTTTTCGATTGTCGCTTACATCAATTTAGTGGTGCTTACCAGGGGCTGGTAACTCTATAGGCGCGGATGGGACATCGTAAAATAGTTAACTCATCAAAACCTAGGTTCGCTAATATCGTTATCAAGGAGTTTGATTGTTCGACCTCCTTGAAATAAATATTTAATGTTGATACTAGACAAGATAAGCCATGTACTCGTGGACTGTTTGTCATTGTCGCACTTACTAACTTAACCTTGTTCTGTGTTCATAGTCTTCTTGTCTTTTATGCAACGCACTTGAGTGACTATTGCATAGAAAACTATTGACTAATATTTTATATTATTTAATATCGTTTAACGTTTACTGTCCTGTGTGGCTGTGTTTAATATTTATTATTATTGAGTCGGGTTATAATACGAATTTACGATGGGTCGTGCCGCGTACAAATGCTGCGTGAAAAACTGCAATTTTGAAGGTTTGTGAATTTGTAAATTAACAAAACTAGGAACTTGCTATGATTGATTATATTTGATAAATGTTTTGTAGGTGGTATCTCGCATAGATTTCCAAATCCAAAATTGTATTTGGCTGTACTTAGTAGTTGGGTAAAAGAGATTGGTACAGAAGAGTTTGATGGTTTAGATCCACAGCAAATCTATTATGCTAAACGCATATGTTCTAACCACTTTTTACCTAGCAATTACAGCGAGGGTACAAAAATGTTGAAAAGAAATAGCGTTCCTTCACAACATATGCATTCTAATTGTGACCGTAAGTTGTACCTGTTATTATAATTGTAATTTAGATTTATGTTTTTTTTTTAGCTAATTTATTTTAATATTTTTTAGTGCCTCAAAGTGCATGTTCTTCCACGCCACTAGTTCCTTCAGAAATGTTGAATAATCAACAATTGTCAGTCTCTTGTTTGGAACTGACTAATAATTGTTCAACTGCATCCAGTGTTTCTCCTGTTTTGGATTTATCAGGTTTTGATCTGCTTATTAATGATGATGATGATGAAAATAACTTGAGTAAGTCCTTTTTTTTTATATAAAATTGTCTGCTTTATTCTGTATGATTTGCTTCTTAATTAAATAATATTTATGCATGAATATCATTGCTATGTAGTAATTTATGATGCTGATACCATTGACAAAAGTACTAGTGATGCTTTGATTGTTGAAAGTGCTGATGTAGTGCATGTGTATGCTTCCATAGTAAAACGTAGAAAAAAGACAAAATTGAAAAACATTAGTTCTGGTTAGTATATTCGTTTAAAATATATTATTATAATGGTGTTCAGTCTGTACATAGTATGGTTGGATGTTTTAAAGTGATTTGTTTTAAACACATTCATTAAAACACAAATGTTTTTAAATAATTGTTTAAAACAACTGTTTTAACATGTTTTTTATTTCATGTTTTAAAATGATTTTTAAATTTGTTTTTGTAGGGCCGTTATTCAAAATTGGTGTTAAGCGAGCAAGTCTATTAACACCCAAATGCAAATCATTGTATGCAGATAGTGTTATATTGAATAAACAATTCCGTTGCATGAAACAAAGATGTTTAAAGTTTAAAGTTCGACTTACTGCTGCTGAAAAAATGTCTGATAGTTTAATCAATTCTAAACTGTCTAGTCGTATGACTACAGCTGCAGCTATATTCACTAGACTACAACTTCGTGAAACAAATACTTCAGCGAAAGGAAGACGATTTACACTCGAAGAAAAGCTGTTGAGTTTGTCATTGTATAAAAGAGGGGCCAAATCGTATAACATTTTATCCAAATTATTTACACTTCCTTGTCGAAAAACCTTATCAAATTTGCTATCTAAAATACCTACAGAAACTGGAATTGATAATACTTTAATTAAAATATTAAAGAAAAATGTTAACAATCTTTCGGATCGTCAAAAATATTGCGTAATAGTTTTTTATGAAGTGAGTCTTGAATCTAGCTTACAATATAATGACTCTACTGGTTCTATAACAGGATTTGAAGATAATGGAATGTCAAGGACTCAGAATTTCGCTGACCATTCGCTAGTTTTTTTAATAAGAGGAGTTGTAAACAAATTTAAACAACCAATATCCTACACTTTTTGTAAGAGTACAACAAGTAGCCATGATTTAGCTAATCAAATAAAAAATGTCATTAGAGCTGTCCATTCCACTGGCCTGAAAATTGTTGCAACTGTTTGTGACCAGGGCGCAACCAATACCGCTGCAATAAATATTCTGAAAAACGATACCAAAGCAGAATATTTAAAAAAAAACCTAAATTACAAAGATGAATTTTATGAAGTGATAGTAGGGACTGAATGTTTGAGAGTGGTTCATTTATATGATCCTCCCCATCTTTTAAAAGTCATTAGGAATAACATGCTAAATAAAAATGTTGTGTTCACCATAGATGGTCAGCAAAAAGAAGCCAGTTGGGATGATATTGTGGATTTATATAATATTGATAGTAACATAGAAGATGTGAGAATGTTACCTAGACTCACATCTGAACATGTTGAACGTAAAAAAATAAAGAAAATGAAGGTCAAAAACGCTGCTCAAGTTCTCAGTGAACGTGTGTCTTCAATCATGTCATACTTATCGAGTGAGTCATTAACCTTTGATAAAATTATTAATTTACATTATGACTGTATTAACTATTATTATCTTTATGCAGGTGTAAAAATTCTCAGTGAAAAAGCTGCAGACACGGCAAAATTGTGTATTTTTTTCGATCACCTTTTTGATTCGGTAAATGGCAATTTTGATAAAGTTATTGATGGTAAAATTTACAGAACAGCTGTGAAAAAAAATTCTCCTCATCATAAGCTTTGGGAAGAGTCTTTAAAAATCTTAAACTCAATGTATTTCATCAACCCATTGACTAAAAAGCGTACACACCCGCAACCTCCAACACTTAGAAATTGGTCAAAGACCATTAAAGGTATTTTTAATAGTAATTATTATAATATAATAATTATAATATTAACTTTTATTTTACTTTGTTTCAACAGGTTTTCAAGAAATTTCAAAAGTATTGCAAGAAAATGGTATAAGATCAATACTGCTGAGACTCTTCAACCAAGATTCTTTGGTAAATTTTTTTGGTGCAATGCGTGCCCATGGTTACCGGAATAATAATCCGACTTGTGATTCCTTTGCGTCATCATACAGAACATTGTTACTCAATAACTTGATGTCTGCTCACTCACCTGGTAGTAACTGTGAGGAAGATTTTGGTGAAGGTACTTTAACAACATACCAGTCGTTGATTGATATGTATGCCGATTCCCAAGAAACTGAAGAGGAAGACGTAGAAGTTAGAGTAGCTGATGGTTTGCCAAAGTTAGTTTTGAGTCTACAGTTTTAAACAATTTAGGTTCACAAACTAAGAACTACATTGCTGGGTATGTGATTAAAAAACTAAACTCTGTTCTTTTCCATAATTGCTCTACATGTTTATCACAACTATGCTCATCGACAATTACTAAGGATCATGAGTTAACTGTTGCTAGGGATTATAAACCTGATAACAACTACTTATTAAAATATCCTAATTCAGTCTTTAGCACATTAGTTAAAAATTCAATTGACATTATTGGTCACAATTTACCAGCAATATGCCACCATAAAAATTTAAAAGTTGAATTGACCAACATTATTAATACCAGTTTAAATTTAAATATAATTATATGTAAGGACCACGGTATATTGTTTCCGAAAAAATATTTAAATTTTATTATAAAATTGATTGTTCATAATTGGTGCACTCAAATAAATCAAATTATGAAAGGCAAAAAGAAGTTGCCACCAACTGAAACTGACCAAATTAAATTAAAAGCTTTTAATCGGTATGTAACTTTTTCAAAAAGGGTTAGGTATACCTAATCCTATTAAATATTTAATTTATATCAGTATTCAACATTGTATTTTAATTTTCTAATATTTTATTTGAAATGTAAACAAATTTCCCAACTATTATTATTATTAGTATTACTATTATTACTATTTTTACAGTTAATTAATTTAAAATTATTAAATTTGTGTCTGTTGTAATATTTGTTATTGTGTATGTCTAATAATTATGAACTTTACTAAATGTTTTATTTGAATTGTAGTGTTCAATAAACTATTTATTAGTAACTTATGTGTTCATTTATTTATTGATTATTATGCTTCAAAACTGTTGGTTTTGGTACTAAAACTGTTGTATTTGAGTACTAATATATGATGTAACAAATAATGAATTGGTAAAAAAAAATAATATATTTGAGTGTTAATATATTATGTAATAAATGATGAATTGGTAAAAAAAATAATATATTTTAGTATTTATATAAATTGTAATAAATCATAAATTGGTATAAAAAGATTTCAACGATTAAATAATTAGGACAGGCCGCCCGCGCCGCCTCGGCACGACGCGCCCCTGCGCCGCTGTCTCATAGTTCTTACATCAAACGCCAGGAGCGTTGTTTGCAATGTTCTGGACGTTAACATTGCAGTTGCCTATCTATTAGTATTTTTGTCTATGGTGCTTACGACCTAAGTATTTATAAGCATTAAACATTTTTGTCGCTTACGAAAAACACTTTAACATCGATAAAATGAATTTTATTCAATGTATCGATACCAGAGTCAGCGCCATCTATGCGTCGTAATGTCGCTTATGCCAAAATGACAAAAAGTGAATTAAGAGAAATTGGTCGCTTACGCCAAATAGCCTTCTCATTGTCGATATTGCCATCAAAACTATGTTACCAGAAAATATGTAGTGTTTACCCACATAAATAACAATTTTGCAAACGATAAAATTGTTAATTTTGTGACAACTTGTTTATCAAATATAAACGGCAAGTACACGGCCATTTCAGGCCATACATGTATTAACCTTTTAGTTTTCGTCCAAATTACCTTTTTACCCAAACATAGAAAAAAGTGATTTTGTTTTCGCCCAAAGATATAGTATTCATAGCAAACGAAAAAACATTTTGGTTACCACTAATTTTTTTTTATTGAATATGTGTTTACTGTTTATAGTCTATACTATGGATACCTATAGACTTTATAGGTATCTACATAATATTTAAAAAACATAAGTTTATAAGTTTATAAATTTAAAACATATTGAAAAAAAAATAGTATAATATTAAAAACCAAATTATTGGTTAAATTCGTGGCACATATAGGCAGGTGTAAAACATATAAGTCAATATAAATAATATAGAACATATAAAATATAGAAAAACGAATTTAAATTTTATAAATATTTAAAACATATTAAAAAAAAATTATTTAATCGGCCAAATTTGATATCGACGATATAATTGGGTCAATTGAAGAGGTTAGAGGTGAGGTTACTTTGTGAAAACAATTCTGGAAATCCCAATTAGATAAACTGATGGACCGAAAACTGCTATAGAATCGTTAACCCATGCATCTGAATTTTATCCAATTATAAAAGATTTACCAAAAATTATTTGCGTTATACAAGTTAGCACTTGCACCGCAGAAAGAACATTTTCCTCACTTCGACGAACAAAAACATATTTAAGATCAACAATAGGAGAAGATAGATTAAATGGACTTTAGCTGTTTAATATTCACAGGGATATTAAAATTACTCCAGGGGAAGTTATTGACGAATTCAGTAAAAAACACTTAAGAAAATAACAGTTACAATATATTTAAGAAATTATTGTTATTTTTAATAGTTAAAAATTATATTTAATAAATACTGATGTTTGTAAAAAAGTTAGCACAAATAAATTAAATGAAAAGTAAAAAGGTGTAACATTTTTTTGTTTTTTTTTGAGCACCCCCTGTTAAAATTTTCGGGATCCGCACCTGGCTATATATATTGAAATTTCAAAATAAATTACTATTTGTTTCGGTAAAAAAGTTTGTCTAATTCGATTAAATTTATTGATAATTTGATATAACACATATGCATAAGTTTAAGTTATTTTATCGGGCAACAAACAAATAACCTATGGAATATAATTTCCATTTTTAGAGCCATGTATAGTAAACATTTTCGTCAAAAGTCGAGCTCAGCATTTAAATGTTCCGTCAACGTAAATTGAATCGACCTCACATGAAATTTTTAAACTTGTATCGCATGAAAAAATAACAATATTTTTTATTTGATCATTAAGAACTAAAAATTGTTTGCCTTAACAAGTTATTACATATGTATTTTCTTAAGCTAAATGAGCTTCAATAATATTTTTAGGATTTACAGGAAGAAATTTTCTACGACTGTCATATATAACATTTCTAATTTTATTTATATCGTCAATGGTGAAATTATCTATGAAAGAACTATTTTCTGTTAACTTTTTAAGTATTATTTTTTTTGGAAAAGTATTTGCATCCTCTATGGCCTTTCGTTTACATGCTGTACTTACAATCTGTCCATTAATTTATTTTTCATTTGAGGGTTCATGGTCGTGTTGAATGGAATCTAGTGCACTCGTTATTATTCCATCAGTCGTCGTATATATCTTTGTTGAGCAAATACGTTTAATACAGCGCCAACGAAGTAAGCCAGCTGTAATGTTTTCAGAACCAACATTATACTTGTATCTTTGCCCTTTGGAAAACAATCATTTTTTTTCCTCTTTTACTTTCTAAAAACAACACGGCCATTTTAAGTTTTAAGTAAAATCTATTTAAATAAATTGTAACTCGAATATACTTGACTAACTTATCTGATATATCGGCATGAACGAACGACTGCGGTGTATCATTTTATGTCGAATTGTATCCGTAGGTACATTCTGCTCAATTATCGATTATAACTTAGGTATCTGATTTATCGGCCAAGTTACGGCATTTAATTAAATTTAGATTATGGAGTTTCCGCCACTTTCAGTTGGAATGTATTTTGTAGATAAAAGGACAAATTAGACAGTGATGACCAAAATGTTTTTTTCGTTTATTATGAATAATATTTCTTTGGGCGAAAACAAAATCACTCTTTCATCACTTTTTTGTGTTTGGGTAAAACAGGTTATTTGGGCGAGAACCAAAAAGTCGATTTAGGGCAAAAACAAATCCACCCAATGTAATATTGGTTCAAAAGTCGATGAATTTTTCTGTGGTGATGAGTTTTGAAGGAGTCCTAAATTTTTGGAATGATATCCATAGTTTGGTCATTTGTATTGGTAGTAATGATTGTGAAAAAAGGTCTCCAGAATGTTTGGATAATCTTCAAATTGCACTAAAATATTATTTGATTTGAACAAATTAGGCATATACAAGTCTTAAATTTATATTATTAATTTGAGCACTGCCATATTAAAATTAAACCAGAATTCTCATAAATTAATATGATTATATAGGTACAATAGATATATTAGGAAGCGGTCTGAACTCCTCCTTCTGATTTCCAATGCCTAGACATTGGACAGATCGGTTTTCATACAGCTGGAAAGTTGCAATGTTAGTGCTTCTCCATTACTCATTAGGCAGCCAAACCGTTGGAAGAGTCTACAGGCCGTTGTGTCTCATCAACTTGGTAGGGAAACTATATGAAAGACTGCTGAAGGTGAGGCTCCAAGAATACCCGAGATGTAACAGCAGGTCTCCCGCAGGGTTCTGTAATCACTTCATTGCTGTGAAACGTACTTTGCGTCTGCCTCATGAGCCTGGACTGCCCTCAGGGTGACCACATAGTGTGCAATGCAGACAACTCAACAATTATCACCACTGCCAAAACAACCTTGTTGATGCAGCAAGTCATAAATTACTCTCTGGAAATGCTGGCAGAATGGATGGACGCACATGGTTGTGTCATATTCAGTGGAAAATTGGCAGCTCTGATGCTGACGACGAAAAAGGCTTCAAGAGTGATTAGTGTGTATTGTACGGTTTCAAACACCACAACGGTGGTAATGTATTTTAGTACCAAACAAAATCGAAAAGAATAATATAAGTGTATCCGTATTATTAGTAAACGAAAGAAAGTATGACACTTGAGGTACGTGTTATATTTAAAAAATGGTAAATGCCTATTATGCATAACACATTTTATTACAAAACAATTATATTTATTATTTGCCTAATTATTATTTATTATTATGACAATTAATGTGAATCTAACTATATTATACTTACCAATTTGAATATTGTCATTTTCTTATAACTATTTAATTAACTGTATCCATATGAAAAATAATTTACCCATTTAATATTGTAATTGAACATTTGAATTACTAATAATTATTCTAATGAACTATGAATGGTTTTTAACACACTGTTTAAGATTAGGGTTGCCAACCGTCCTACATTGGACAGGACTGTCCTACATTTGTTTGATTTGTCCTACGTCCAACAATGCTATAAACTTTTTGTAGGACAATCCTACATTTTACAAAAATACCTATTTACATTGCATTATTATTATTCTTTTAATGTTATCAATTTATTATTTACTAGATCTACCTATATAATACTACAGTGACGTTCTAGACATAGAATTAATATTGAATTTTATAATATTATACGTAATCGACGCGACGTGATCTGCAGATCTAAGATAGTAGTATAGTACTATCTTGAGTTTAGTGGTGGGAATGCGCGAGAACGGACGAATTTTAGTCACCACCCAGAAGTGATCTCTAGTGGGCCGGAGACCGGAGTATAGAGAATAGAGATGTAGTTATCGCTTTTCGACAACATTTTATAGTCTTTTTATCATTATTTTATTTTACAACAATACAATATGAACAGACAACCCACTTCAGATTCAGACTCAGGTCAGTCAGACCCAGATCATTGTGATACAAATAAAACTCCTCCAAAAAAAGTTCGTCGATTGTGCACCTACAACAAAAATTGGGAAGAACAAAACACATGGTTAAGAAAAAATGATGATTTTAATGCAGAATGTAAACTATGTATGAATTGTTTTAATATTTTATGCATATTTTAAATATTTAAATATGTATTTACTATTAATTTTAATGATGAGTATATCATGAAATGATAGTATACTGTTCATTGAATTTTTTAAGTCAAAAGTATGAATAAGCTAATTTAATAAAAGTGATATAAATACAATTTTTTAGATGTTTTTTTTTGTAATCAAAATATTATAGCCCCCCTCCCCCCCAAAAAACCATTGGCCGTATTGTTTATACATATAAGTTATAACCAATATAAATGATCATGGCAGTGCTTTTTATTTTTTATATTATACATTGCCCCCTCCCCTCAACCCATTTCAAAATCATGGATACCCCACTGAAACTATGGTATAAATTGGATATGAAAAAAATTGTCCTACATCAGACAATTTGAAAGTTGGTAACCCTATTTAAAATATACAGGTTGCATAACGCCATATTCAATTGTACGCCCGTCCGCGGTCCGAAAATGCTATGGTTCGTTAGTTCATATTTTCACCACATCCATGAAGCGCTAGTAGTAGGTAGGGCTAAAAATGCTATAACATCAATACTTAAAAATAGTAATTTTATAATTTATATTTATATAGCCATCTGTCATATGGCATATAGGCATCTTTATATTATGTTATGCACAATTTAATGCCTCGAAGTTTTGTTATTAACTATAAACTGTAGTACCGTAGTATGTAACGAGTGTAACAGGATTGATCTAGTGGCAACCGCATTTTTTTTACAAAACTTGTTTCTTTTTCTACATTAAATTTCAAAACAAAGTTTCTTACATCATCTTTTCATACTTCGTTTTCGTATTTATTTTAATCTACGGCATAAACTAGCAAAATGTGTGTATTATAAACGGCTGTCCGGATTAAACGAAGTCCGGACTAATGAGGTTTTACTGTATTATTGTATTCATATTTTCCCGCTTTTAATTTAAAAGTTTTATCATGCAAATGATGATACAGATACTACTGTGATAATTGTTAGTTTTTTTATAATATTATAAATATTTAACGTCAAGGCTAGTGTAATGTACAAATTGTATTCTATTATTTATTAAGTTATTATCAATTGAATATTATTGTCATTTACAAATTCAGTTAAGTAATAAATAAGACTTGCTCAAGTGAGTAGTTCATGAGAATTAAAAATTAAAACATGCTTAATATGAATATAATTATTATGTTATCTATGAAAAAAGCTTCAGTAAGATTTATCACTAGGTAATTGAAGTTGGTTACAAGCAAAGTGAAAAAAGCGGGTAAGTGGTTATTGCTCTGCTGTACATTAGGCGTCTAAGAGGTCGCTGTAATGGATGGTATTAAATTTTTATTCAATGATATCAAATCATTGTATACGACAAAACGATTCTGAGCGGAGACGGTATGTCAGTTTAGGATATTTTATAATGTTATTACCAGGGCTTGCATTTGAAAAATAAATTTTGTTTTACGTTATTTACAATCAAAACGTTATACAAATTTTGAGTTTATCGTTATTCAAAGTTTAAACGTTGTTCAACTTTTGTGTTTATCGTTATTCAGAATTAAAATGTTATACAATTTTTGCGTTTATCGTTATTCATAATTAAAACGTTATACAATTTTTGCGTTTATCGTTATTTAAAATTTAAAAGTATTTAGATACCTGTTTTAAAAGTACACAGGCCGCAATTTAAAAGTATACGACTATGACCTTTTTTTGGGGACATAATTTCCCTATTCTGAGTTTTAAGTAGGTATTGTTTAATTTTATTTATTTAATTAAATGGGTTAAACTAATACAAAGAAAACGTATGCACGTTAATACTATAAGTATATTAGTATAAAATATAAATATTAAACATTTGACAACAATTAGACAAACACTGACGAGTGAATAAATCTGAGCAAACTGAACACCGAACACAATAGTTGATTAACTTGAGTGGTATAAATTTCGACCGTAGTACATATAGTACAGTACAATATCATCAGAGCATCACTATTATTAGCTATTGGTAATTGAATTATTCTATTAATAACTTCTTATTAAGTTTTAAAATAATATCTAATACGGGATCTCCCGAATAGGCCGGATACGGAATAAAATTAATTCTTGGATTGAATAAATAATTGAATACTACTAAGTATTATTAAATAATTGGGAATTAATTATTTCGTTTAATGGAATACAATATATACCGTTTTGCGCTATGTTTTGTTTAATGATACATCATATATTTTGTTAAACGTTACGTTTTGTTTTGTGTTATTTATTTATTTACGTTTATCGTTTTCCGTTATAATATTACGTTTACAAATTTCAATCGTTTTTTTATCAAATATAACGTTATAGTCATAACGTTATTATAACGTTTGCAAGCCCTGGTTATTACATATTATTAATATAGTAGCCGGCAAGTTGAATTAATATTATTCTTAAATTATCAATGATGCGGAAAAAATATTAAATTTACCTATGTAAAATTGGGCTGTTTTGGAACCGAATTATAACAAAACGTTATTCTTTGTGTTAATATGCAATTTTGTCCAAATTTGAACTTAAAATGTTTGTAAAAAATAACTGTATTCATATATTTTTTTGATTTATTAGTTATGGAAAAAACTGCTTAAGTGGAACCTTGTTTTAAATTTTCAATCCTTAACTATAAAAATTGAACATTTTATACATTTTTAACTTACAAAATCATTTTCAATTTTCAATTTGATACATTTTGTCAAAATTTTAACTTTATATGCTTTCAAAAAAAAATCGTGAATATGTATTTTTAATATTTTTCAACTGTTTTTGAAACAAGTTATCAAGTCTTGTATTACATTTTCATGTTTTTTGACCCAACGAATTAATATATGTTTATTGACAAGAGAAAAAACAAGTGAAAGTTTAAAATGGACGTCAACAGAGTAAAACGAGTCAGAATATTTCGAAAATTTTATCAAGTATATAAATTGATGAAATAAACATTTAGTGTACATTTCATGTGCCTACTGTAATTTGTTTTTGAATTACAACAAAATAAGAAAATCGCCACAAGAGAATGTTGTAAAAATTTCAACTTCAAACACTCATAAAAATTAAATTTGACTTTCCTGTAGAATTTTTTTATTTTGATAAAGTAAGACAAACTTGTAGGAAATCTTATATTAAATTTTTGAATCTTAGATATAAATGGAAACATTTTTATGAATTCCTAACTAAACATAAGTTGCTAATTTTCATGATTTTTACGAATTTTGCCAAAATTCTAAGTTTAAACACTCATTAAAATTATTGTGGATTTATGTTCAACTTTTTTAAAATTTATATTAACAAAAACTTACAAGGAACCTTGTATTACATTTTCAAGTTATTTGACAGAGCGAACATCTTTTTATCCACTTGGGTTTAAAAACAACAAATAATAATCGAAAATTTCGTTTACTATAAAATAGTTCAACACAAATGAAAATTTTTTTAAAATTGTGTGGTGTATAGAAAATGCTTACACAAATATTCAGTGAAAATTTCATATGTCTAGGGTCATTTTCGTTAAAATTATACTAAAAACTAAAATCGATTTTTTCGAAAAAAATGGTTTTGCCTAAAAATTCCCGTTTTCCTTAATTTTTAGTTTGTTTTTCTTCTAACTTTTGAAAACTATTGGGAATTTTACTAGTTTCTCTTTTCTACCAGAAACGCTGCCATTTAAGAAAATCTAAACACTTTTACTGCAAGAAACCATGATGACAGACACACAAAAAATAAATAAATATGAAAACACACACCATTGTAAAATCAATACATTTATTTTTTTATTTTATTTTTATTTAATTACATTTTTCTAAAATCAAACGAAATGCACATGGAGACGCGCGTATCAGCTCAATTTTCTTATACGAGAATTATACACAATACCTACCCTTTCCATGTAGTTAGTTCAGTAACTATCACCAGTCGCCACTTCCTGAGACCTACTATGGGTACCTGTTTATTTTACTAAGTTTTCTCTACTTATTTGATAACTAAAATAATTTTAATGAAAAATTATGTCTTAGTGATTTAGCACCTATTTTATTATTGAACAACTCAACTACACCGATGACATTATGATATAATATTGATTTATAATAGGTACTTAATTTTATGTTTTTCAATAAAGTCATACGATGGAAACTGCCGCGTGCGGGGTATTATAATAGGTGAGCGGCGTTCGTACCGGAAACGATCAACGGAGACGGAGGTAAAAATGAAAAGGAAAAAAAATCATTGTCGAAGTCTTAGGTCACCGTTTACAACAACAACATTAACAATAATGTGTGTTTGTATGTGTGAAAAGGATATTTAGAGGTGTACACAATATAGGTACCTACGTCGCGTGCATAGAAGGGTGAATAAAGGGTGTGTGCACGTGCACGCGCATGAATTGATCCGGAAAGTCGAATTATACATTATTATTATTTTATAATTTTATTTCCAAGAGATCGCCCCGCCCGTGGGTGATGCGTAATTTGTTGTTTGGTTTGAGGTGCGTCTGAAAGGAGGTGATGGACCATGTTTCTATTCTCGGCGCGTTCGTCTATACCTACTCTATAGTTTATAATATTAAAATATGCAGTGTTCGTGACCCACGTCAAACCCCTGGCACGCACCCACGCAAGCACTTGGACCACCTTATAAATATAATATTAAATATACAGGATGAACATAAATAAAAAAAATCCATCTGCAGTGTTATTATTCCTGATTAGTGATTTCCTTGGCTGCCATATAAAATTATTAATTATCTTATTATAAATAAGGGTTCTAAGATCATAGATAAAACGTAAGTGGTACTTAACTATCATACTTTGTAGCGAAATTATTAACCTATGTATGAGACCTTTTGTCAGTCACAATGTAAATATTAAATTATGGTTAAAGCTGGTTACACACTAGGCGAGTAGTTCACAAGCGGACTCGATTTTAAATCGCTGAGATTTATATTCGCTTTCCTTACAGCAATTTGTAGATATTTATAATAAATACAATATTACATCGAATCGAAATCGAATACATATTAGGATGTTCAAAATTCATATGAGAAAGTTACAAGAATTAAAAACAAAATGTATTAATTTTTAATATTCTAATATTAATATCATTCTGATATATTTAGGATATTATGTTAGTTTAAATATATGAGAATAGATATTTGCGCACTATCAGTAGTCTAATGTCTGAAGGATATTTATTTATAGTTATACTCATAATATCTATTTATTGATATTTGAGTTTAAATATTAGGTAAAAATGTATAATATGATGAAGATCTATAATAATTACCAATAATGCGTCAAAATACCTAATAATATTTGTTGGTTGTAAGACGTTTAATATTATTTATGTAATTTCTACAGCATTACATTATATCCAAATTATCTAATACTTGTATTAGAATTTAGTATTTCTATATTAAATATGATTATTAATTATTATGATTCTGTTTTAGTATTTATGTAATATTAATTATTATACCTACTTAATTTAGTGAACCAAAAGTATTAAACATACACATTTATTTAACTAATTTTAAATCTAGCTTAGTATACTTCAGAAACCTAATTTGAGAAATGTCATGTATATTTTTTATTATTGATTGAATTTATTGATTCTTAAAAATAAATAAAATTGGTTTACAATGTTTTACATTATGTAGACAAGTATTATACTATTATTATATATGGCTTATGATAAAGTATACTAAACTTTGTAATCACTTTAATCATCTAATTTTAATTTTAATATTCATCATATTTATTGTATACAATATTTTAAAATTATTTACTATACCTACAGTCTACACATATTATATATTTTATTATTATTATAAAGCTGTTATTATACAGGCCAATTTAAAGATAATTATAATAATATTTAATCCTACAACTTTGTGTTCGTGTATCACACTTCTGTAACAAACCGCCGATCCGCCGATTGTCGGTGTTTTGGCAAAACATCAAAAGGTGATAGGTACGCGTTCAAGTTACAACATAATATATGACCGAGATGACGAATTTAACCGTATATTGCTTATAACACAGGGCTTGCAAACGTTATAATAACGTTATGATTATAACGTTATATTTGATAAAAAACGATTGAAATTTGTAAACGTAATTATAACGGAAAACGATAAACGTAAATAAATAAATAACACAAAACAAAACGTAACGTTTAACAAAATATATGATGTATCATTAAACAAAACATAACGCAAAACGGTATATATTGTATTCCATTAAACGAAATAATTAATTCCCAATTATTTAATAATACTTAGTAGTATTCAATTATTTATTCAATCCAAGAATTAATTTTATTCCGTATCCGGCCTATCCGGGAGATCCCGTATTAGATATTATTTTAAAACTTAATAAGAAGTTATTAATAGAATAATTCAATTACCAATAGCTAATAATAGTGATGCTCTGATGATATTGTACTGTACTATATGTACTACGGTCGAAATTTATACCACTCAAGTTAATCAACTATTGTGTTCGGTGTTCAGTTTGCTCAGATTTATTCACTCGTCAGTGTTTGTCTAATTGTTGTCAAATGTTTAATATTTATATTTTATACTAATATACTTATAGTATTAACGTGCATACGTTTTCTTTGTATTAGTTTAACCCATTTAATTAAATAAATAAAATTAAGCAATACCTACTTAAAACTCAGAATAGGGAAATTATGTCCCCAAAAAAAGGTCATAGTCGTATACTTTTAAATTGCGGCCTGTGTACTTTTAAAACAGGTATCTAAATACTTTTAAATTTTAAATAACGATAAACGCAAAAATTGTATAACGTTTTAATTCTGAATAACGATAAACACAAAAGTTGAATAACGTTTTAATTTTTTGAATAACGATAAACTCAAAATTTGTATAACGTTTTGATTGTAAACAACGTAAAACAAAATTTATTTTTCAAATGCAAGCCCTGTTATAACATCATACAATTATAGCATATAGTATAATATTGATTAATTTAAGTATTGAATAATAATATACGAAGCTCGACATATAACTTATTTTATATCAACAATTAATATAGGATGCCTATGCTGATATTTAGTGAAATAACTACTTATAACTGGTTTTTTCTTATGATATTGTTGTGTTGTATCAGGTACGTATACAGAATAAATTTTTTTTTTTGGTGGGTTACAAATTATAGCAATACAAATATAATTATTGTACAGCAACATAATAAAACAATTTCTTTCTACTTACTCATTATTTTTAATGTGAGACAATTATTATGCTAAATATTCAAACTTTATGTATGTCATTTGTTCAGTGTTCAGAAGTACCTATCTAAGTATATTTAGGAAATATTAATATTAGGAATAATAATAGTAATAGTAATAAATAAAACTTTAAATAATATATATTACGAATGTCGAACAGAACAGAAATGTATTTGATTATTATATGCACATACGATTACCTAAGTATATTGAACTTTTAAGTAGATAGAAGAAAAAAACCAAACAATTTATATATTTTATACAAAAAAAAAACTTAAATATAAAATCCCTATTGGCAAATAGTACATAGCATTTACACAGTGTATCTTGCACTTTTTCGGAGTAAACAAACAAAAGAAAACGGTTTAACCAATCTAATTGAAATTTCAGTTTTAACCTAACCTTTCGAATAAGGCAGTAACTCAATTTTCGCTACTTTTCAGTAGAAGCAAATTAAAGTTTGAATTACAATTCTTATTCTTATATTATTTGGATTTTATTGAAACTTACACAACATTTCATTTGTTTATCACTAAATATGGCCTGATATCAATTTCATTAAAGTTTGGATTTCGCTGGGTTTTCTTTGAGTTACTTCCTTTCACAAAAGGAGTTAAATCAAGTTACCACCATTTTCGGGGATAAAATATGACCAATATAAAGCAGTAACCTCTTCTTTATTAATATAAAACAAAATACAAAATATCTTTTTAGTAACTTTTAGTAACTTTTTTAGTAGGTAACTTCTTCTTAATTAATATAAAACAAAATAAAAAATACCTTTTTCAACCTTGAATATAATATAAAATAATAATAATATTATAATAGTAAAATGAATGATAATTAGAAATATTATTATATTGTATTATCATTAACAATACCAATAGATCCCTTCTTATTTTGAAAAAAAAAAAACCTTTTTCATCATTTAAAATACAAAATGTAGTAGTAATTAATAAGAATATGGAACTTTAATAATATTATTTAAGTCATTTTTTTTTGATTTGAGATTTTCATAAAATGAATGATAAGTTTTAGGTATAAGACCTTTTTTACATAGAGATAAAAGGTCTTGGATTTTTGCTTCTTCTACACACAGCTGTTCTTTATATGCTCTTATGGGAATTATGCGTTTGTCATAATATCGGCCTCTTTGTCTTTCTTTATAATATATATCTGTATGGAATCTGTTGAACTTAAATTGTACTTTATCTGAATTACATAAGGAAATTCATAATTAACAGACACTTCTTTTATATTATTCCACTTGATTAATGTTTTTTCATCAGAATTTTTCCAGTTCAATTTTTATTCTCAACTAGTGGTTTAAAATCCAAGAAATCATTGTAAGACATTTCAAAAACAGTATAAGGTTCACCTTTTACTTTAGCACATCACAATTTGTACTCTGATCTCCAACATTATTACTTTCTGGTAAATAATCGGGATCTTTGTCACTGTCATCAAAATCATTATCTTCAAACTCAAAATTTTCATCACTACTAATTTGTCCATAAGAATAAAAACTACAAATACTGCTGGTTCCTAAAGACATTGCATCAATGTCATGGTTGTATAGCTGATGACTTTCTGAAATCTGATGGATTTAAGTTATAATTTATAATAATAATATAAACTAATATAAATTATATGCTACTATGCTTCAAAAATTTAAATATATTATAAAATATCAAATAATACTTACTTCCATATTGTTATATTTATTGTTAACTGCTTCCCTCTGAACATAAAATTTAAAAGAAATCAAACAATTTCTTAAATGTACAATAACAAAACTATGAATCGTACCTACTAATTAATAATTATTACAGTCATAATTTATGATAATAATATTATAATATTATGATAATGATTCATAATATCATATTATTATCATAGTTGCTATTAACATCAAGACGAAATTGGAAATTAATTTTAGTTATTTATAAAGAATAAAAATATAAAATATTATAGTACTGTAGGTAGTACCAACCATTAAATAATATTATTAAATATTGACTGTATTAACTATTATTGCATTTAAAAAGACAAACAGTGATAACAATGTTATGATATTAAGTATGTTATAAAATAATAATTATAATATTATTATTATAATATTATAATTATTTTACACGTGGTTAGGTACTACTTCCTTGAAAGAAAAAAACAATCCGAAGAAAAAAGAAGTAACTCAATTTACGTCAATCTTCGATGGTAAAATGTATTTTATGATGACGTAACTCAAGTTCCTTCTTTTTTCTTGGGATTTCACTATTTCCAACTATTTTTAGATCCTGTTTTACTCTGTTCACAATCGTGATACAGTTACTGCCGTTTTCGTAGAAGATAGAGCGAAAAAATGTCTATAACGCCATAGCAGTAACTCAATTTTCGATTTTTTTGAGTTACTGCCTTATTCGTTGCGTATGTCGCTTTGTTGTTCGATGGGGAATTGGTTGTTTTTGAGTGGTGTCCATGGATTTTTTTAATAACTCTGAATTGTCCTGAATGGATGGACTTATATTGTTTTATTTGACCAGATAGAGTAGGTGCCTTGCCTGTTTGTTTGATTTGTAATCAAACAGTGGTTGTTATGAAAGTGTTTAATATCAAACGGCATTATGAGTCACACAAGTCATTTGCCGAAAAATTTCCGTTGGGTGCTGGGCTTCGTAAAACAAAAATTGAAAATCTAAAAATGAAATATAAATCGGCAACTCAAATTTTGAGCCATGCAATGACTGAACAACAGAAATGTGCACAGGCATCTTTACAAATTTCGTGGATACTCGGTAAACATATGAAGCCATTTACAGATGCTGATATTGTTAAAGAATATATGCTTCAATCTGTAAATATACTGTTTGAAAATAAAAAGGAAATTTTCGAAACTTTTCGTCATATCCCAATATCAGCATCCACTAACACGAGAAATACTGAAGTACTGGCCAAAGATAATCACAATCATTTGAAACAAGATCTATCTACTGCTGATTTTTATTCTATAGCCTTGGATGAATCTTGAGATATCACAGATACATCTCAGCTAATAATTCACGTGAGATACTTGAGCAATATCAGTGGGACATTTCACGAAGAGTTATTGACACTTTTGCCGTTATCTGGGACCAGCAAAGGAAATGATTTGTACAATGCTGTAGTATTGTATTTTGAAACAGAAAATTTAAATTTGAAAAAAATTATCTCTGTTACAATCGATGGTGCAAGAGCGATGATTGGCGCTCATCAAGGCTTTGTTCAAAGATTAAGAAATGACCCTAAATGCAACTCTGATCTTTTATCGTACCATTGTATCATTCATCAAAGCGTCCTTTGCTGCAAACTGGATCCGTGTTTGGAAAAAATTATGAAAACAGTAATGAGTATTGTTAATTTTATACTTGCAAAATCTTCACTCCAGCCCAGACACTTCTTCAAGAAAATGATACTCAGTTTGACGATTTATTACTTCATAATAATGTGAGATGGCTGAGCAAAGGCAATGTCTTGGAAAGGTTTTACTTACTGAATGAAATTGAACTATTTTTAATTCAGAGTACACATTTGTCTGCCAAAGACTATCACGAATTTATCAGTGATAATAGTAACATAGCAACTATTGCGTTTTTGACAGATATTTTTCAACACATAAATTCGTTCAACTTGAAACTTCAAGGTAATCAGAAACTAATTAGCCATTTAGTTTCTGAAGTAAATTGTTTTTGTAAAAAATTGACATTTTTTTACAAGATGTTGGTAATGAACATTTACATTTTCCTAACTTGAAAAAAGTTGTTGATAAAAATCACGAGATTATCGATAATAAATCTAATTAAGAGTGTTAACCATGAAGAATTCTTTATAAATATATAGGTAATTGACGAACTTTAAATTTCAATCATCAAAGTTTATGATGTGTATACTTCTCGAAAATGATTATTACTGAATGTATTTTGTTATAATATTATAATATGACATGTCTTTAAATCTACTAACGCTGGACAAAAGGTATAAACGTATAGCTAATTAGTAAATGACAGATGAATATTATAATATTAGGTATGTACTCTATTCAGAACTATTGTGGTCGTCTGTTTGTGGATGAGATTAATCCCACATAAGAGAACGATAAATAGTCAAACCTTATGTTCATCGATAGATAATTTTATGGAGATTCCATTTAAATAGTCGTTGTAACGAATTTCCCAGTAGTTAAATAGATAGCTTTCCAAAACCATAAAAAAACCAAAAAATCACAAAAAATTTGCGTTATCAAATAATTATAGATTGTAAATTCTGATAACGAATTACTAATTAGTGTAACCGCGGTTCAAGTTTTAAATGGTTAACACTTCAAATGCATACAATTTTGAGGTTATGTTGGATTCTTATGTAAATAATAAATTAAACGTTAATATTTTGATTTTTTGAAGTTTTTTTGTCGAATTTATTAAATATTTTACCTTTTTTACTCTTTACTTTTTAAGTATGTTTTATACAATTAATTAATACGGTTACTACTTGTCCTTGTGCGGTAAACAAATTACAAATCTATACAGTTCACCTTTGATGTGATTTTCGTAAGTCATACATAGTTTTTGCTGCTAACCTGCTTGTGTATTTTATTTTAAACTACAGTGTAATTATTTCTAGGTAAAATGTATCGACAAAGAATTAAAACCGTTGCAAAAAACAAGTTAAATTTATGCTATCTACAATCTACAACAATCACATTCAAACCATCATAACTCAAATCATGTAACTATGTAAGTTCTGTAAAGTGTTACAATCTCTATAATGTATTTAGTGGAGGCGTGAATAGCTGTTTACGAGGCAGCTGTCTCATGCAAAAGTGAAGGTGGTGTAGTACTCTCGCACTACACTTGTACACTTAATTATTTAATGACGTGCTTTGACGTCTCGTTGTTGATAGTAGATCAAGTCACAAAAAAAAAAGGTATGTTGAAATAAGTAAGAAAGTCAATGTTATATTATAAGTTAAAAACAGTATGTTTTAATAAAGTAAATTAAAAAAAAAAATAATAACAAAGTAATTTAGTTGCACTTGAATTTTGAGGACAGAACATAAAGTGTCTGCCCGAGAAATTAGTACTGTAAAAATTGGAATGAACTTAGGTATAGCGGCGATGTTGGGGACAAGCCCAACGACTATACTAAGTTCTGTATTAACTGAGACACAAACTAATTCTAAAAAATGCTTTAAACTAATGCTTCCTATATACCCGTGACCCTTATTCGTGGCGTGACCCCGACAAAGTCATCGGATAGGCTTTACGTTTAAAATGTACATATTAGTTGTTTACGCCATATATCCATAATAATCATAATTGTAAAAACATTCGTAATCAATAAAATTATACATTATAAATTCTAAGTATTTGTGACTACGTGGATTTGATCACGTAGGCCATATAAAAAACACGTAAACATGTTAATAAAAATACAATACTATGAAAAGCCTAGTATAAGGAGTAAACACGGTTTACTACAGTGGGTACCTCAATGACTCCAATCTCAAACACCTAGTTGGCTAGACTAGTTTATAATTTATACTCGCATGGTCTCTTAGGGCCTGCTTTTAAAGTCTGGGAAATAATAAGTGTAAAATGTGAATAAAATTGGTATGTGGTGTGGGTATTTATTTAAGGCAGTTGCTTCATAGGAAAAACAGTTTACGCCTCCACTGAATGTATTAGGTACTTATTGGCTCTGATACATCTGAAATAACTTAACAAATACACTACAACGACAATTATTTATCTTACAAAGTTGCAGTCAGGTGTGGATTGAACACCTGAGGTTTTGTTATTGTTTACTGTTACATTTTAATATATTTTAAAGTCCTGGTAAATGGTGATAGAGTTACTAATTGTTAATAAACATTAAAAGTTCACATGTGTATATTGTTATTTATTATTTTTATAGATAATCATAAATAAGTATACTCTATAGGTTCACAACTATAACACAATGATGTTTGCTATATTATATTGGAAAAACTATGTGTTGAGACTATGAATAATGTCGATTGGTTACTATTTTACTAAATTGATTTAAAATATGATGTTGAGCCATTAAATTAATACAATTTTCATAATTATTTAATTATCATAATTGGTTTTTTTTCCAATTTTAGTCAGCAAGATGCAGTAACTGATGTGTGCATGTACCCATTTCATTTAAGAGATTGTTTTGTTTGGAAAAACTTCTTCTGAAAAAAAATGTTTCCACTAACGTTTCCACATGGCGGTTATATCCATAGCGTATGACCGTATAATCGAATCAATAGAGTATGGTATATTATAGTAAACAGTGAAGTAATAATCTCAAAGTGGTAGACTGTAGCTAGGTTCATCAGTGTCCTTAGCCATTTAACATATTTCCGGCCATGTACATTATTTAACCCTCAGCAACCAGTGAATCGCTCACATATAATAAAAATGTATATATAAATTAAAAATTTTTTTTTTAAAAAGTAATAATTATAATATTATTAGGAAAATAATTAACTACACTCATATTTATTTACATACATTTTAATAATAGTTATTAACTGTTTTTGGTAAGATATATGGTACCAACAAAGTTATGGATTTATTACATTTTAATAAACCAAGTACCTACCTATGCAAACATTACTTAACATGGGTTGTTTGTTTAAAATAAATAAAAAAATTAATTAAATAGATAGACCTACTTGGTGTGTAGATAATTGAGATTAATATTAATTATTAGGTATTACTTTTTACTTAATTTCATATAAACCGTAGATGATTTTTATGTACTGTCTTTATAATGGGTCGACAAACTTATATTTTTACATTATTTAAATTCAAATTTGATCTATAAAAACCATAAAATAGATATAGAGACTTCTTGTATACTGGATATTTACAATGGTTAATATAATTTTGTATAATTTTCATAAGTAACAACTTTTCGTAGAATTGATTAATGATTCAATTAAATTAACTTGTCTGTGGTGGTCACAAACAAATAAATAAGTTAAATTATGATTCACTGAACAGTCTGATCACTTACCAGTTCATTTAATTGAAAATACCAATTGAATTTCGAATATATATTTGAGGTTATGTTTTGAATTTCAAGTTTGAAGTTGAAGTACTTTGAACTGTAGTCTGTAAAAGCCAAACGGCTGACATTTAAAATTTAATATTTTATTATTTTCAAACTTTCAAGTTTCAATTTTTCAATTATCAAAGATTCAAATAATAATTTATTTCCAGAGTAGATTGTGGTAAGTAACATGTTGTTATGTTGTTTAATATATTTTGTTTTGTGATTGTGCAATTATTATTTGTATACCTACACACAATATTGACAATATTTATAGTTACACAAAAAAATGTATTGAAAAATAATATAATGCATTATGACAATAACTGGTAACGTCAAGTTTTAATATATCAGCTTAATATTTTTTTTTTGTAAATTACCTACTGTACACACAAATAATCAATATTATGTAAATTTGGACCATCCAAATATATATCTCATAAAGTTTGGTACTTTTTTTAATAAGTTATTGAATATTTTTACTCAAATACTTTACAAAACTGTACATACCTAACATATACATTAATTACAAACTATACAAAATATTACAAATTTACAGTATTTATAAACAATTTTTTTACATTTATTGCACAGCCTCAAAAAGAAGAAGCTCTTCTTCGCCTGTAAGTAAATACATGTTTATTTTTATGTTTTTATATTAATAAAATGGCAATTCAAAAACTGAAAAACGTACCAGGATGTGGCCCAATTTCTTGGGCTATATACCCATCTACTCGATGACCAGCACGCCTTAGAAATGTGAATACACGATTAGGACTTCTATCTGTAGCAAGGTCCTGAAGGAAGTTCCTAATTGCATTAGAGTTTTCAATTCTTGCTCTAGTTGGTACTCCATTTCGAATCTGTATAAAACAAATATTAATATTCTAAATAAAATAACCGATATTTTAGTTTTAGGTAAATAAATCCATGAGGAATTGTATAATGTAATATGGTAATTGATGCACCTACATTTAAATTGTTCTTAGCCTGACGAAATTCAATATACTGCTGGTTTTTTCAGAAGTTGAAACTGAACTGTACCTAATAAATTAAGTTAAATTATTTACTAGAAATACTTACTAATGATATTATTATGTTATTGTGTTTACATTACGATTTATAGTTGTTAACAGGCACGCCCGCAGAGATGCAGCTCAGGGGGGCAAACAAAATTTTTTTTAAATAAAAACAAATTTTACTTTATATAAAATTACACTATTAGTTCTAATATTTATAAGAAAGAACATACTTAATACATTTTAAACAAAAAACCACTTTATTTAATTTAATTTATATCATATTATCATCATATTATTATTATTCAAAAAGTAATGACAATCTCCTTTTGTTTGAAGCAAACAAATTAATTGAATCATCAATTTGTTGATTCAAAAATTGTTTATGATCATACCTTTGGCGGTGTATATTAATCAACCCCAAGCTACTCAGTCTTTCGTTTCCCATCCTATTTCTAATCCAAGTCTTTAAGCGGCGTAAAGTGCTGAAACATAATTAAAAAGTTATTTTAAGTATGAACTTATACACTGAATACAATTTGTAAAAATACTGATGTAAAAACCGTACCTAAACGATCGTTCTACTGAGCAGGAAGTTACAGGTAAAGTAATTGCAATTTGTATAGCTTGGCATACCGCTGGGTAATATGTGGGGTAATCGAGAATATCAACTAATTTCATGGTGGGTTCGACTTCTTTATTTTTCCATAGATCATACCATGACAATGCTTGTTCTTTAAAATTGTCTAGAAGTGAACCATAAAGTGTACAAATAACTTCAATACTTTCTATGAATTTTTGGTCGCTCATTAGTTTCATTTTTTTTTGGGTGTAGGTTGTATAATGTAAATATTTTTAATTTTTCATCTGAAAATCTATCTCTTAGAGACATTATAATTGATTCCAAGTATGGTATAAATAATGATTGTCTAAAATATATCTCAACATCATTAGTTGGATAGTTTTCACGATGTACTTGTTTAATACTACGCCGTGGTAACTTCAACTCCAAATCTATTTTAGAAGCAACTAATTTTACTTCATTAAATATTGTATTGAACCGATTCTCACAATTATTACGGTCTATTTCTAACATTGATAAAAGGACTTGAATATGTTTTGTAGCTTCTTGCAGGTCAACATCTACCGCTTGAAGAAGTGTTGATACAGTTTCAAATTTCGCAGAATATTTTGCCATGATTGATAATATTACAACAAATGTTGGAGTAGTGATTGCAGTAAGCATTTCATAGCTTCGTTGTCTAGTTTTGTTGTTGAAATTATTGGATTTTGATATTTCTTCCAAGCCTTTAACAATTGTTACATATTGGTCCTTAAATTGTCTGATACTTTTATGTTTTTCAACGAACCTTGTTTCACATAATTTTGTCAAATGACTCCCTACAATATTTCTACGAAGTGCACTATCTCTAACAAATGTAGTAACTTCTTTTATTTTCCCTATACAATTTCTAACTTCAGCAAGAGAATTCAAATCATTTATTACCAAATTTAAACGATGACTAGCGCAATGGAAAAAATTAGCCATGGGATACACATTATTAATTCTTTTTTGTACTCCAGATATATGGCCAGCCATCGTAGCACATCCATCGTACCCCTGTCCAACACATTTATTCATGTCAATGTTTAGGTTAGTACATGCTTCTAATATTGTTTGAGTAATAGATGAAGCATCAAACTCTTTTAAGGGGAAAAACCCTAAAAATTCTTCATGCAAATTTGTGTTATCCAGATATCTTACACAAATTGATAACTGCTCAGTACCATTAATGTCAGCCGTTTCATCAACAATTAATGAAAAACAAAATGCTTGCATAGCTTCATTAGTAATCACTGATCTTAAACTAGAAGATAAACATTCTAATAATTCATTTTGCACACGATGTGATATATATAATGCATTTTTATTGGATTTTTCTAAATGGGTTTTTAAAGTCAAATCACCAGCATCAACTCTGAATTGTAATAAGTCATTAAATACTGCAGTGTGTATCTCCCCGAATCAGTAAATTATGTATTGCACAAAATAGAAGTGAAGAAATTATTGGTTTTAATTTATTTCTATTTTGTTCAATTTTATTTTTATAACAAGAATCTAATACCTGGTCAATGCCACAATTTGTTTTTTTCATATCTTTAAAATCTTTGGATCGTATGAAAGATTCAATATGCCATTTATTTTTCTCATGTTGATTAGCCTTTTCTATAAATTTTTTATGATTTACTAATGAGCTAGTTATAAAAGATCCAAAGCATGAACCGTGTGTCACACGAGGCCGAAAGAGAACACACGTAAGGCAAAGAGCTCCTTTCAATAACTCTGAATAAACTAACCATGGGTATTGTGAAAACCATTTAAACAAAAATGGACGTTTACTGTCTTCAACATCATTTTTAAAATTGTAATGTTTACTAGGCATCCATGGATTAGTTAAAAGATCAAACTTTTTATCTTCAGAAATTTGTGAATAAGTTTCTATAAAATGTCCTAAATCGTTGTTGGAAAGCACATTGGTGTGGTCTACAGAAATTAATGCAGGATCAGTTACGCATTCTTCTATGAGTACTTTATCTTTGTCATCAATCATAGCAAGTGACTTCTATAAAACCATAATAAATACATTTAATGCTTATTACAACTAAATTAGTAAAATAAAAATATAATCAAAGAATTTTGAGTTTATTTTTAAATTTATACATACATTATTTATTAGTAAATACCTAGTTATATTTTATATTCATATAACAAATTATTTAAAATACATCCTATTTGTTATTTAAGTAGATAGTATACAATTCTATTGCATTATTATATTAATTCATTTTTGATAAAATGTTAACAATAAATTAAATAAAAGTAATCAAATACAAGAAACTCAATTTGTATTTTACTACACACAGATACACTAAACTTACTTCTTTAAAATTAGCTACAACATCGGTCTGGTCAGAAACAAATTCAGGGTCATCTACACATTCTTCTACTTCATGATGATCAATTGCAGCAAGTGACTGCTATAAAAACAACATAAAATAAATACAGTATTAGATACTTACTACTACTTATTACTACAATTAAATGAGTAAAATAAAAATATGTTAAAAGAAAGAGTCTTATACACCCTTACCTTTAAATAATTAAAAAGTCTACGTTATAATATAATCTAAAATCTTTGTAAAATAAAAATAATAGTAAATCTTACCTGTTTTCCTGAAATGTCATTATTTTGAACAACGTCGTCGTCAAGTTTTCGTTTTTTAATAGTTTTTGTTGATGTTGAGGTAGTCGAGCTGAAGTATTTCAAAATATTGTTTTTTGATTCTTTGCTCATTTTATGTGCGGTGGTAAACAGATTATAAGACAAATTGAAAGCACTGCTACAGAGAATAGAGTACAGACTGACTGCGCAGACATTTCAATAGGTCAATTATGAAAAATGCTATCGAAAGGAAATGTGAACATATATTGGGAATTATAATTTGTAAGATATCGATATCGCAATCGCAGAAACCGCTAATCGGTTTTAATATTATATTATCTGTAATTCTGTCGTAAACGTCGTACATTATACGATATAATTTATAATCCCGTTTGCTTTATTGCTTTCCAAGTATTTTGATTTGATTATTATAATATTATGTTTTTCATACACGATTTCGGCAATTACGCCTAACCAGCCAAAAGTATTGAAAATAATCGTAATGTCTTTTATTGCGATTAAATACCTCCTATATGACTTGTTAGATACAAGGATTGTCAAATAGTCGCTCAAGATCAACTTTATGTAAAAAAACTTCCAATTTCGTAAGCGACACGAAAAATCTCAGGGGGGGGCAATGGCCCCCACTGGCCTCTCCCTCCGGGCGTCCTTGGTTGTTAATTGATACTAAGATAATATAAGCTTCTAAGGTTATCTAGGATCAATATGGACAGGGGCGGACTGAGCACCTGAAGGCCCAGGTGGCAAAATATTTTATAAGATATTAAAACATCAATAGATAAATGTACTTACATTTTTATTATTCCTTATTATTAGTCAAATTATTATAAATGTTATATTATTTAAAAAAAAAAAAATTACAAAATTAATAAGTATTTTTTAATACATAAATATGTTAAATTATTTAAGAAATGAGTAAATTACTTAATACAGTGGAACTTCTTCCTATTGTATCTATAATTTTATTTGTAGTTGGAATAACATCAGATTCTACACTAATTAACATTAAAGACTCTAATAATTCTTCCTTCATTGTACTTCTAAGTCTGGTTTTTATTATTTTTAATTTTGAAAATGCACGTTCGCAATTCACTTGTGTGCAGGATAGAGTGAGAATATATTTATATGCCAAATATAAGTTTGTAAATGATGATGTATGTAAATTATATTTATATATAAATTCTAATAAATGTGAGGGGCAACTATAACAGTCAACTTTATTTTCAGTATATTGACAAGAATTTTCAAATATATCATCACTTGATTCTGCAGAATTTTCAGAAGTATTTTCAGTATTTATAGTATTATTTGTTATACTTTTAATACAATTTTGATTATAAAATGATATAAATTGTAGTAACTCTTCTTTCAATGTGTTTCCAGATTCAATATTTGATTTTTGAGCAATAAATGTCAAATTTTCATCATTAATTAATAAAGGATTTTTTGCAAAGTCTTTAAAACGTTTTGGGTTTAATATACTTAATACATCATAGAGTTTTTCATTTTTCTCAAATCTATTTTCAAACGTGGTAATAAGTACATCATAAATTCTTCGATGTGTATTTACTTTAAAATATTCTACATTCGAAATATTTCTGATATCGTCTGATGCCAGCTCACCAGGCATTTTTTTAATTTTTGTTCTTCGTTTATCTGGAAACGTTTCTTCAATGACTATATTAAGCTTTTTAATATGTTCAGAATTATTTTTACTAGATATAAAATTCATGGTTTTTTCAACAATTAAATCATATTTAGAAGAACCTTTTTTGAGGTCGCTTAATAAAGACTTAATTAAATTAATGACAGTAATAAAATCTAATTCTTTTGATTGGAGATATTTTGATGCTGGAGTGGTATAATGGAAAATTTCGAGAAATATAAATGAAGTTAGTATATATTCAAAAGATGTCAATTTTTCTAACAAGAATCTGGCATCTGAAGATGTATTAGAATCTATAGATGAATCAGTGTCAAGAAAATGCAGAGATTCAACTAAAACATTATATCGATCACTCGTTTCACCAGACACAAACCAAGAACCAAATATGCATTTTAATGCGGCATCTTTACTATTCCATCTTGTAGTTCCTAACTTTTGAAGTTTTCTTAATTTATCATTTCCAGTTTGATCTTTTGAAAGATAATTTTTCCAAATTCCAGTTCTTTTGTATGAATCAGAAAAAAAAACTGCAGTTTTCTGTAGTAAGTTGAAAAGATCTTGAGCAGATTTACAACATGAAGTAGCGTCTGTTACTATTAGATTTAATACATGTGCATGGCAATGTGTATAAATTGATTCGGGTGTAACTGTTTTTAAATGAGCTTGAAGACCATTATAAGAACCACTCATATTGGCAGCACCATCAAATGATTCCCCAATTAGTTTTGTTAGAGGGATATTCAATGTATCTAATTCTTTTTTCACAATATTATATAATTCTTCACCAGTTCCAGAGGTTGACTCTACTAAAGCAATCATTCTCTCAATTATTTTACCATTCAAAACATATCTTATACAAATACACAATTGATCCATTACCGACGTATCCTGAGAAGAATCAACTTCTAATGAATACTGCCCCGCCAATAAAACTTCTTCTGAGATATGTTTCTTTATTAAATTACCAGTTATAGAAATAATTTTATTTAAAAATGTTTTTGATAGAAATGTTACACATGAACCACGTCCAAATTGTTTTTTTTCTTTTTTTAATAAACTTTTTTTAATTGAATTATTTAAATGTGTTTGCAATACCGGGTCATATTTTGCTACAAGTTTCACAATTTCTAAAAAGTTCTCTTGTTTTAAATTTAAACTTAAATTATAAGCGGCTTCATTTCTCTTACTTCTAAATGCCAAACCTTGTTTACCGATTAATAAAGAAATATCTATAATTCTAGTTACAATTTCTCTATTTAATTCTACACTTTTTTGGCGATGACTTAATAGCGCATTAGTAATTGTATGTCCAGATGTAATATTAAGGTATGCCTTACAGGCGTCGTCATGAGGTACAGAACTTTCGTGTTTTTCTAATTGACTATAAAGATGTTTCAAATTTATTTCGATTCCATCTATAAATGGAGTACTACCCGGACGAGTAAACCCCATACATAAAGAACAATGAATTTTTCTAGTTATTGAATTATAAGAAACCCATTTTCGATTCACGAAATTATCATTTGGCATTTTTCTATAATATACTTTATTAATATTAAAGGGTATATTTATCTGAGGTTGACATGGATGTGCGTCAACAAAAGCAACTTTAGCTTGATGGTGACTACTAAATATAGGAGGAATAAAAAGACTAATTTTCGAATCGGTTTCAATTAGTTTTTTTGTACTTTTTTTTTCAGACTCGGATTCAGATGATGAAAAAATGTCATTGTCATTAATTATTACGTTTGATTGATCTTGTTCACTTGATCTACTTAAAATAGGAAATATATATGATGATTTAATAGTATTTTCTGAGGTTACATTGGATCGAAGTTCATTATTATCATTGGCCGATTTTTCAATTGGATTTGGTTGATCAGTAATATCGGTGACATTTTCATTTTGATTTTTATTAGAAGAATATTTTGAAAAAAAGTCTAACTTACGTTGTTTACTATCTGACCTAGCTGCAGATAATAATGCTGCCCGCTTTTCAATTTTTTTTTGAAAACCACTTTTTTGTTTTATTTTATTATCCATTTTAAATTGTGTCCCTGTAAATGTAAATACTATATTTTAGGGGAAAAAAATAAATATTGTTTTAAATTATACTAATTAAATTTATATTATAATTTGTTAAAAAAATAATTAGTCATTATTGTAATAACTATTATTGTATAAATGTATACGAGTACGAAAATTGTCTTCATAGTTCATAGTCTTGTTTATACCTAACATTTAAGATATTATTTGATTTTAAAAACAAAAATTGATAAAAATTTATTGACACGGACAAATTTAGAGAGATATTCTATATAATTGGTTATAAAGTTATTAGTTCTGTCTTTTCTTGTTGACAATTTATAAGAATTTTAGAATAATTATTAAATTATTATTATTTATTATGAATATAAATAATAATGTATAAGAACCGAAACATACACAAAAATTTAATAAATTAAATGTGCGATAAAATTAAAGTAAATAATTTTATTGAAATATTATATATTTAAATGTTTATGAAGTATTTTACAATTATAAATGATTAGGATTAAACTAATATTATAAAATAGATTAAACTGAATATTTACCTGTATGGCTGTATATAATATTATGTGTGTAATATTATATTATTTTGATGCGATTTACATAGGTATGTAAAGAGTAACAGTGCAACACAACAGAGTAATGACTATTACACTGTGTCCTACGTGAGCGCGGCGAACGCGGCATATGCGGTGCGATGCGAGCGAATATTATTCAAACTTATAAAAATAGATAGGATTGTCCATCGTATGCGATAAACGCGGCGCATGGTTTAATTATCAAATTGTTTTATTTTTCGCCGTACGTTTAAGCGAATAATGAATAAAACGTTCTGCACAGGTGAGTTGATAATATTAATATATTATTGACATACAATATTCGCCGCGCTCGCGTAGGACATGATTACGGGCGGCGAATGCGGGCAATGCGGCTAACGCGAATTCGTACGCATCAATCGCAAATTCGCGTTCGCAGGTCTTACGTAGGACACAGCGTTAAAGTATGGTTGTATTTGTATGACAACGGATTATAATTTAATATTTATAAATATTTAATGTTTATTCTGTTGACTGTTTCGTAAATTCAATATCTTCCCTAATAATAGTCTTCTATTAAATGTTATTTATAAAAATTTCTTATCGTTATCGACATCCGTTCCACAATTAGTTGTTATTCCTAATTTCCCAAACAACCTATAGGCTATAATTTACTATAATTATTATTATATTATTTATAGTTACATAGAATATAGAATTATATTTTTCATTATTTACACTTTACAGTTGAAATAATAAATAGCGAAAGGTATAATCCATATAATAATATTGCTATAAAAAAAAAATATAATTAAATAGGTACATTAAATTGTTGAAAATGAAAGGCCCAAGTACAAAAATTTCTAGGGGGCCTGGGCGGGTAATGCCACCTTCCCCCCCAGCCAGTCCGCCCCTGAATATGGATGTACACTAAACATAAAATCTAGTTATTTTATTGTAAATCTTACAATTTACCAAAATAAATCTTATAAAACATATACCATAAATTATTAAGATTAAAATAAATGTATTTATCGCTTAAAAGTTCTCAATGTTGATCGGTGGTTAACACAAACATCATATTCACATATAGTGCTTATCTGTAACTGCAGTATTCTGTATGTATAATATACTTACCTGAGACACTAACATAAAGCTTTAATTGAAGTTCAACATAGCAATGTATCGTGCAATATATTTTAGGTATAACAAAACATATATAAGTTACAAGTAACGATTTATTCTTTCTTTTATTTTCTATACAAAAAAAAAAAATTTAATTAAGAATTTCTCATTGTTAGTCAATTAAATAATACTATTATTATATTTTAAAACTGTTACCTAGCCAAATAGTTGTATTCTGTATTGATCACTTCTAAAATTTTCTCAGCGCTGATACATAAGTGTTGGTGGTTAACATATACATCATACATATATAGTGCTTACCTGTATCTATTCTGTGTGTATAATACCTGAGACACAAACATATAGCTTTGGTTAGAGTTAAACATGGATTTTATCGTGCAACATTTAGAAACAACAACATAATATACAAGCTTCATCAATGTATAACTTTTCTCTCCTTTTCTATAAAACAAAAAAAAAATCATAAATTACTTAGGTTTTGTTAGTCACTTAAAAAAATAATACTTATATAGTATTAAATATTATAAAACAATTCGCTACACCAAACAAATTATTTAAAAAAATATTAAATTATACTTAGAAACTCCCAAACTTTGGGATGAGGCTTTATCAGCCTCAGCAGCGATGCATGGTAGCTTTCTACATAGTTGTTTGTCCTAATGTCCTGGTTCAACACTGTTACAGTTGCTGGTCCCATTGTTATAAACCAATATCCCCAAATGTAATTAAACATAAATTGGTTTAATTGCAATGCCAAATATGGGAATTGGTTTACATACTCAACAATGCTATTAAAACCATCCTCCAATGAAGGTAAAACATCACCAATTTGTGTAGCTGGTAAGTATAGTAATGCTAAAATCTGAATGTAAAAACAAAATAAAAATATATTAATTAGTTACTGTAATTTGTGTATTGATAATGTGGTTAGGGTAAGGTCTAAAGATTAAATTAAAAATAATGAATGATATATAAAACTATAGGTTATTCTATAGACAAATTTTAGTTATTATACATTATAATAATTTTTATTCATTTTTACAAATTACCATTCGAAGCACACGAGCAGCATTATTGTCAGCTTTGAATAATTGAAATAAGTTGCTCCTCTTATTTCTGGCATATCTTATTACTGCCTGACATATATTATTAATTATTAATTACGTACTATTAATTTTAATAGATTCAGTGGAAGGTGTTTGCTATTTACTTGACAGTAATGAAAGTAACACCCTTGGTATTTACTTTCTGGAAAAACTAAATTTACTGCATTGATTAGCCCTTGCTCAAAATCAGTAATAATTGTGAGCTGATTATAACATAATGGAAGCACATTTCTTATGTAATGAAGTAATTCAACATAAATTTGTTGAGTTTTTCCAATTAGAAGGGCATGACCTAAAGGGAAGTTCTGGAACAAGATAATGTATTACATTATTCTATAGAATATATTATGTCATTGTAAGTATTTACAATATTCTATTTCCATAAAATAATTGTCATTAAATATATTAGTATTTGTTGAATTAACAGGATATACTATAACGTTTTAACAATGAGTAGTGGAATAAAATATTAATTTAAATAATATGGATATTATTATTATTATTACTTAATTTGAGTCATACTAAATTATTATGCTAGTCATAATAAATTAATATACTACCCAGTACACTACACACATATATTGAAACTTACAACATCCTTAAATACAACTTGAAAATAAAATAATTGATAGGCGTCATTTTCTAAAAATTTTGGTACTGTCTTAAATGTGCCATCGCACCCTGCTACTCGGACCTAAAAATCCATAACAATAATTCATTAAATAACATTCATATACATAATTGATTTATTGTGACCAACATTTCTCAAATCTGGTGCAATTGCATTTATATTGGCTACATTACAAAAAATCACTCCACTCACGGTTCCCTCTACCAGCTATGGACCTTGATAAAACCTATTAAAATGGTTTGTTTTAATTCTTTTCTTATGTTTTTTGTTTAATAAATGAAAATAATTAATATTTTTTAACCGGTTAGGAGGATTCTGTAGTGTCATTGCAAAACATTCAATTTCTGCAGCCGTCAACAAATCGTGCAAGTTTGCCATGTTTCGTGGTGTCGGAGGGAAAAACGTACGTCTTAAACACCGCATCCTATCATAACTCTGTACAAACGTATAGTTCTCTGCAGCCTCTGGAAAGCTAATTCATACATCATATCAAAAACAAGTAAATAAGGATATCAAAACTAACCATCACCTATGCATAGTTGCATACCTTTTGTAAACTGTACAAAAAAAACTTACAAAATAAGCAAAAAACTAGTTTATAGGTAGGTACTAACTTTGCAATTGTTTGCATATAAATTCCACGTGGAGTATATGAGTTTATTTTTTTTTCTAAAGCTCTCTCAGTTATCTCCTGTCGAAGCAGTGGAATATTGAGGTTGAACTCTCTGACACCCAGTGTCGGCCTGGGATCTAAAGGGCCCATGAGGCAATTTTTTCAAAGGGCCTCTCAAAAATACCCCTTTAACTTTTTTGTTAACAGCTTTCACTGTAGTAAAAATGTTAAAAATGTTAAAAATATCTATATTTATACAATATGTAACCACAAAATGTGATATGCATAAAAATTAATTAAATAACTTGACAGAACTAGAATGTTATATAGTTCAATTTATATTAGTAGTCCTTTTAATAAACTTAATGAGTTAGCCACATTGTCAATCAATTTTTCTCGGTCGATTTCTATATCTTTTTCTACAGCCATCATCATTAATGGACCCAAATTTTCTTGTCTTATAGTTGATCGTAATTTTGTTTTTATAATCTTTAGTTTTGAAAAAACTCTCTAGCATGAAACTTGTGTAGATGGACAAAATAGATTTGATTGAAATGATAATTCTCGAATAATCACAAAAGCACAATAAATACAATTTCTGCATTTATTACAATCAGGTTTTTTTGTTACTTCATCTCCACTCTCAGTATCATCAGATGATTCAGTTTGAGTATTTGTATTATTTTTGTAATTTAAATCACTAAAAGATAAATCTGGTAGGAAATTTTTAAATTGAGAAGCAAATTGTTTTAGCTCCAAGCATATTACTTGTCTGTCTACTCCTGCCAATTCACAAATGGTTTTTAAAGCATCACTATGTTTTATTGACTCAATGTTGGAAAACGATTTTGGGTCTAACCAATTGCAGTCTCTGAGTAAATTTTAATTTGGAACAAATCTTTTTTCAATACTATTAAGTATGGTATCCAAAATGTTAAAAGAATTTAGTTTGAATTTTTCAAATGAACTAACACTTCTGGATTCATCTTGACAACTTTCACCAGGTAATATTTTTTTTTTAGAAATTCTCTTTTGAGGAAAATCATCTTGAATATCAATTAAGTTTTCATTAAAGTAGTGATTGTTAACTGTCTCTGCAAAATGTTTGCATTTTTTCAACAAAGACATTACATAATTATTATTTCTTTTTTTAATACTTCTTTTTTCATGGTATCTATCATTTTCCAAGCTTGCAAATAATTGATGGATTTGGATTGTAAATATTTTGAAACAGGGCTGGTGATAGTATAAATATCAATCAATAAAGTTGCCACACAAATCATTTCAAACTTTGACCAATTATTAATGAGACATCTTGCCGTATATTTTGTTTTTGTATTAAAATTTCCTTTGCAAATTGCTAAAAGAAAATCAAAAAATATAATAAACTTACTATTTTCAATTTTAAAATGATCTACTAATAATATGTTATCCATAATTGATGTTATTGCCTTATCTTTACTCCACCATCGTGTGGCGCCAATTTTTTGTAATCTATGAAGTTTATTATGAGCTTGATTTTTATTTCCAGTAATTGAGGTCCAAATTGACATTCTCTTATGAGAATCTGATAAAAATACTGAAGATTGTTCAACGAGTCCAAATAAGTCTTCTGCGGGTAATATATTTAGTACACTCAGTCATAACTAAGTTAAGAACATGACCCATGCAATGAGTATATACAATAGGTATTAGAATTATGATTTTTTAAGTGTGCTTGTAACCCATTGTATACTCCCTTCATGTTAAAAGCACCATCAAATGAACAGGCAATTACATCACTCAGTGATAAATCAAGTTTTAGCAGTTCTTTTTCTAATAGGTTAAAAAGCCCTAAGCCAGATGAATCACTACATACTATTAAACTTAACAATCTTTCTTGAACTATACCATTGTAAATATAGCGAACACAGATTGCAAGTTGATCCAATACGCTTATGTCTTGAGTGCTATCTATCATAATACTGAATTTTCGAGATTCTTTGATTTCATTGACTATACTATTTTGAATGGATTGTCCAATTGGTATAATTAATTTTTCATTTATGAAATGTTTGGACAAAAATGTTAATAAAGATCCGCGGCCCTTTTTTGATTTGTTTTTTTCACTATTTTCAATCGAGATACCAACATGTTGTTTTAAAATAGAATCATAGTTGGAGACTAACTTGACCAATTCCAAAAAATTTCCATGATTACCATTTTCATTTAATGAATATATAACCTTCCTGTTTACCTCGATAAGGAATTCCTTTTCGGCCAATGAATAGTATTATAGAAATTAAACGGTCTAACACTTTTCTTTTAGTTTCCACCTCTTTAGCTCTTTTGGACATTAAATCGTAGTTCATTATATAGTCAATATGTTTATTTAAATTAAATCGAACAGCTGAAGAAGACGAATTTTGATGATATAATGAATTTTCATGTCTGTCAATATTAATATACAAGCTTTTCCGTTTTTTTATATCTGCAATGTAACCCGTAATAAATTTAGATTCCTTCGTCTCAAGATTTAACCGCTCTCCATATGCCATACAGTTAGAACAGTACAAAGAATTATTCTCTAAACAATATGATATCCACTTTCTTTGGACAACTTCGCCATTAATTAAATGCTTATAATAAATTCTTTTGAAATCGAGTTTTCCTTTACCAGTTTTTACAAAGGGCTGAATGGGATGATAACTGAAAAATTTATTTTTTATTGAAATAGAATCATTATGAGATGGCTGAATAAATCTTGTCATGGTAATAACTTCAGGTACTTTGTTGTCTAACTGAGAAGAACATTCTATAACAGAATTTTGAAGACATTCTTTTTCTTAATAATAATAATTAAATTAGGGCTTATTACAAAAATATTAAAATTTGTTATAATAAAATTACCATATAAATCATTTTCTTTTCCAATTTGAGAAGCAATAACAGGTTCACATTCAATAACAGAATTTTGAGGACATTCTTTTTCTAAATAATAATAAATAAATTAGCGTTTATTACAAAAATATTAAAATTTGTTATGATAAATTACCATATATTAAATCATTTTCTTTTTCAATTTGAGAATCAGCAATAGGTTCAGATTCAATAACAGAATTTTGAAGACATTCTTTTTCTAAATAATAATAATAAAATTAAGGCTTATTACAAAAATATTAAAATATTTTGTAATTGTACTTAAATTAACTGTATTATTGGGTCTCGCCTAGTTTTATTCTAATAAATAAGTTATTATTATCATTATTAATTTGTTATAATAAAATTACCAGATATAGTATTTTCTTTTTCATTTTGAGAATCAGTTATAGGTTATAATAAATAGAATATGCAGCTCTAAAATTTTCTTAGCGTATGCACTGCATTTACTAGGTAAAATATTTAATTAGGTACATATTATTATAAATTGTAAAGTAAATCAAGAAAATGTGGTACAGAAAATGAATTCATCATGTTTTAAAAATTCTGAATTATTTAAATAAATAAGCAACAAATTTGAGAAAAATAACTGTCTATGCTAGCCTTGAACCTCCCTGTAGAACCATCACTGGTCATTAACCTAGACAGTCCATAGCCAACATTTGTATTAGTAAATATCCATTAAATATATGTAAAGAGTACTTATATTAAAATTTACATATATCTTACGTTCAATAACATTTTCCATTGGCAAGTTTTCCGTACTTGAACTTGGTTGATTTAATCCTGCCATAAAAAACTGAATTTTTTGTTGGCCAGGCGATAATCCACATTCGATTAGTTCGCTTTTTCTTTTTGCTGGACGTTTTGCAGCACCAGATAAAAATTTTCGTTTATACATTATTTTGTTTTAACAATAAACAGTCAAAATACAATTTAAATAAACTAAATTAATTAATTAAAAATATACAATATCAAAAGATAATATTACAATAAAATCAAGTGACTTGATTATATAATTTAATTATTTATGAATACATTCATAATAATAAAAAAATACATGTATTATTTTCAACACTGCGATTTTGTCGCACTAGCCATAAAGCACAGACTACTAGACGTCTAGACTAGACTATATGAAAAAAATTCACACTGTCAACTGTTCGACAACAATTTCTAATCAGGGAATCGAAAAACTCCCCGTTTATACACGGGTTCTAAAAATAAATTATCAGTAATGTTTATAATATGTTTGGGTGACGCGGCTGTAATCAAAGGCTTAGGTATCAGCACGCGCCACGCAGTACGCACACGATCGGTAAATGTACGTTCGATCACAAACTTGTATTTAAACATTTTCAACAAATGAAATAAGGCCTCATCTTGAAAAATACAGGTCGGGACCTCGGAGGCGATCGCCTCCTAGCCGCCTGCGCCAGGCCGACACTGCTGACACCATGACAATGGCGCTTTGACAGTGTCAACCTATCATCGTTGCGGTCCGGAGATATATGAGCAGTTGCATGGCACTGTTCTTCCAATTTTTTTTCGTAACATGACAAGTAACTAAAATGTATGATTATAATTTAATATACTTTTGTTTAATAATACATTTTATAGTTAATACTCACATTTTAGTATCTGTTACTTTATTCTTATAATACATGAACCCAAGATTATCTCTTATAATTTCTGTGCCTCTTTGAATGCCTAGAACTACAGTGTAGGACTGTGGTCTTACTACAGCAACCGGAAGCAGAGGTTCTAATATTAACAATTAAAAATAACATGTTACCTTAGAAGCATACTAAATGGCCATCCGGAATCCATATCATGAATAGGTTATAAAACTTCTGTACCAGTGGTTTAATGGTTTAATCAAAGAAAAATACTTACAATCAGGGGCTGTATTTAAGATGTCGCTGTTGGCAACAATATTTTTGCGCTACTGGCTTTGGAAATATTTTCTTATCTCAGTATTTTTACTCAATTATTATTACTCACACAAAATCAAAAATAAGTGTCTTATAATTAATTAAATATAATTGTAAATTATAATATATAACAAACTTTTATAGAAGACTAAACTGTATTATTATATTCTATACTAGCTATTCCGCCCATAAATTATATTTGTAAAAAATGTATATACCACATTTCAACTAATTATAATAGTAATATATAATGTAACCAATGTCAACCATATGAATAAACTAACTATTACAAGACTGTACTAAAATCTGCCGAGTAACCTTTTCAGAGTTAAATATTTAGATACCTACCTATTGTGTTATAAAATAATATTTCTATAGCATACTCCTATGTGGTATAAGCCACAAACTAATTATATGGATTTGTGGTATCCAATTTAGTACTTAGACAAACAAGAGATCATTTAAAAAAAAAAAACAATTTTTCACTTCGCCCAAAAAAATTTTGCAGTTCTTGATTGGGAACCAGTATTACGCAATGTATTTATAATATACTCACTATTAACTATAATTTTCCATTGCCTATTCGTAAACATAATTTTACTTTTTTATAATCGCCGTAAAAATGTTGTCGCCCCCTAACATAAGCCAGGGTGGACTATTGCCCTCCCAGACCACCTCTTAAATATGACCCTGCTTACAATAGTTAGAAATAATTGATAGTTAAATACTTGCAATAAGTTCAGGAGATGAAGGATTTACATTTAATATATTTTATTTACAATTAAAAATGTGTATACTGTATACATACCATTATGATCAACAACGGGTTCTTGTACACCAAAACAATTATGATCATGATTGATGATGTCTAAACAGTAACAGAAACAATTCTTATAACAACCTTTTGAATTATTGTGAATACATTTAGAAGTAAACCTACTTATCATTCAGTACTAATTAAAACTAAAAAAAAAAAAGTGCTTCCATTATGTTATGATCAGCTCACAATTATTACTGATTTTGAGCAAGGGCTAATCAATGCAGTAAATTTAGTTTTTCCAGAAAGTAAATACCAAGGGTGTTACTTTCATTACTGTCAAGTAAATAGCAAACACCTTCCACTGAATCTATTAAAATTAATAGTACGTAATTAATAATTAATAATGTATGTCAGGCAGTAATAAGATATGCCAGAAATAAGAGGAGCAACTTATTTCAATTATTCAAAGCTGACAATAATGCTGCTCGTGTGCTTCGAATGGTAATTTGTAAAAATTAATAAAAATTATTATAATGAATAATAATTAAAATTTGTCTATAGAATAACCTATAATTTTATATATCATTCATTATTTTTAATTTAATCTTTAGACCTTACCCTAACCACATTATCAATACACAAATTACAGTAACTAATTAATATATTTTTATTTTGTTTTTACTTTCAGATAACTTGTTTTCTATGTAAATTGGTTGGCCACACAACAGCTAATTGTAAAAAAAAAAAACCGGAGAAAAATCTAACAGTGATTACCTGTCCGATTCCAATGCAACCAACACTATGGATATCACCACTGAAACGAAACAAAAATTGAAGACACTCTCCCACCTCCCGACTTAGATTTTCTAGGAAAAAATATTTCAGACTGGTCTAAAGAACCATCAACCCTGAAGTACCCCACGACTCTTCTCCAAACGAGATATATAAAAGACCAATCTCCGAATCGTCATCCTCAAACCCTCCCCCCTTCTCACCGAACAATTTAAATACTTCCACGATCATTCCGCACAAGGAAATTGTCACCAAAAAACCCAAAATTCGATAGCGATCAAATTCGTCCAACAGACAAACAGAAAAACCTTATGAAGAGGGCCTCAAAACTGTGGAAGAATTTTTCACTTATAGAGATCCCTCACCAATCACTTTTCTCCAATTAAGATACATCCTAGATAATTTCACTATCAAATCTTTGAACATTCACACGCTGGTTGAAAATGTAAATACTGATATAATATCTCTAATGGACTTATTAGACTCAATCCGAGAAATAATAAAAGATCGTAAACTTAAAACACGTTTATCAAGGTTAGCACAACTTCTGTTTCAAACACTACCCCCTCAACAAAACCCTACATAAGCCAAACTCAAGCAACACAACACATATATAGCCAAACTACCACATCACACCCCCCCTCACCCATTCCCCAACTCATAAAAACACACTAATAATGAATTATATTATACAATGGAACATCAATGAACTCCTTAAACACTTCGCCGACGTCCAACGTGCAAAATACAGCATTCAACCATTAGTTTTTTGTTTTCAAGAAACCAACTTAAAAGCCCACCAAGACTTCCCCTTACGTGGATACGACGGGTATTATAAAAATCGTCTAAACACTGCTCGTGCTAGTGGTGGTGTGGCTACCTATGTTTCAAATCTTATCCAAAGTGAAGAAATCCGAATTCAATCTCCACTAGAAGCAATAGCCGTCATTATTAATATCAAAAACCCAATATGTATATGTAATATATATATACCTGACAGCACCGCTCTACTTCTCCACGATCTTAACCAAATCATTTAACAATTGCCCAAACCTTTCCTTCTTTTAGGTGACTTCAACAGCCGCAATTCATTGTGGGGTTCAAACTATACTGACCCTAGAGGCAAAACAATCGAAACATTTCTGGAAAACGATCAACTAATTCTTCTTAACACCGGAGAATACACCAGACACGACTCAACAAATAAATCTTTTTCCGCCGTAGACCTATCAATAACCAATAGCTCATTTGCGCCTCAAATCGAATGGCAAGTTCTCAATGAGTACAATTGTAGCAATCATTGGCCCATATCCTTAACACTACTGGACCAAACACCAAAAACATCGCCATACACACTTTGGAATCTAAAGAACCCAATTGGGAACTCCATTATGATCTAATTAACCAACATTTACTAGAAAACCCTATACAAATTGATACTGAATCCAAACTTTGTCAAACACAAATAAATTCTATAATAACACAGTTCTCAAAAATTATAATAGACGATTATAGCTATTGGAAAAACAAACATAACCCACAAGAGAAAAACAGTGCCATGGTGGAATGAAGAATGTAAAGAAGCAATTAAAAAATACAAAAAATGTCTAAACAAATTAAAAAAGACAAAATCACTCACTGATCACATAAACCTAAAAAAAACTCGAGCAGAATCTAGATATATAACTAAAAAACACAAAACGTAATCATGGCAGAAATACACAAATTCAATTACCCCCAACATTTGCTCAACAGAAATATGGAAAAAAATCAAATCAATCAAAGGACTGACTCATCAACCTTTCCCATCTATTCTTAAACAAAATGACATACAACTATCATCTCCAATATACATAAGTGAAGCCTTTGCACAATCTTTCACGAAAAACAGCTGTGACTCAAATTTTGATCCAGTTTTTACACATTATAAACATAATCATGAGAATCTAATCATCAACGAGCTCAACAACAACTTTCAACATCAAGATGGTTGTCTTAATATCCCATTTAATGAAAATGAACTCCATAATGCCATGTTAAACTGTAAAAGCAAAAGCCCTGGGCCTGATGATATACCCTACTCGTTTATACAAAATATGCCCTCCAATGGTATAACCCAACTTCTTAAAATATACAATATGATCTGGAATAATGGCATATTCCCTGATCAGTGGCGCAACGCAATAGTTATGCCTATCTCCAAACCTAACAAAAACAAATTTAATTTAGCCAATTATCGTCCAATATAACTTATAAACACAATGGGGAAAATAATGGAAAAATTGTAAATAAACGTCTTATTTGGCACCTGGAGACAACCAACTTTTTCACCGAAGAACAATGTGGCTTCCGCCGAAATCATTCTACAATAAACACCCTCGTAAAACTCCACACCGACATAAATAACGCAAAAAATATCAAACAACACCTATGTCTTACCGCTTTAGACATTGAAAAAGCTTACGACATGACATGGCGAAACCGAATCCTCAAAATTATACGAAGGACCAATATCAATGGCAAAATGTTTCTTTTTCTGGGAAATTTTTTAAGCAATCGTACAATACAAGTCAAAGCACATAATGCAGTCTCTAAACCCTACCTTACTGAAAATGGTATCCCGCAAGGATCAGTCATAAGCGTTACAATGTTCCTCATAGCAATAAACAATATATTCCGCAAAATACCAAATCCCACAAAACATAATATTATGTTTGCTGACGACTGCTACATATACTGCGATAGAAATAACATAAAAACTACATTCAATATCCTACAATCATCGCTACACATTCTTCAAAATTGGTCCAAAGCTACCGGTTTTAAATTTTCCCCCACCAAAAGCCAATGTATCGTCTTTAATTATAAACCCAAAATAAACCAACAACTATCCTTATAAAATACACCTTTTATTATATAAAAAAATATTAAAGTACTAGGAATAATTTTTGATGACAACCTCAAATGGACAACGCACCTGAAACAACTCAAAAGCTCCTGCAAAAATAAAATAAATATAATCAAAACTCTATCTCACCGCACTTGGGGAGAAAACCAAAAGTCACTACTCACCATATACAAACCTCTTATTCTATCCAAAATTAAATATGGCTCACAAATATATAATTCAGCTAAACCCAACCTCCTAAAGATTCTGGACCCTATTCACAACGAAGGAATCCGTTTGGCAATTAGAGCTTTCAGAACAAGCCCAATTGACAGCATCCTAAACTACGCAGGAGAAATCACACTACAACTCCATAGAGACCAAGATACAGGGGATACCTAAATCCATTAGATAAATACTGCACTATTTTTTTTGATGAGATATCACTATCTCCCGGTTTACAATATGTACCACACCAAGATAAAGTGTTAGGCTTTGAAGACCTTGGATGCAAAAGAATAAAACCGATTTTTGCCAATAAAGCTGTGACATTCATAGTAAAGGGCGTTCGTAAAAAGTTAAAACAACCTGTGACATCTATGTTTACAACAGTACCATAAAAAATCTCGAAATTGTAGTACCTAGCATTAACTTTCATTCCAAGTACGAAACATGAAAAATAATAAATTAAAAGGACGCTACAACAACACTAGATTGTAGAACGTATTCAAGTTTAGCCTAACCTTTCGAGTGAGTTAAATATTGACAGTTATATATTGTTATATAGTATACACTATATGACAAGCCACAAGCAAATCGAACAGTAAAATTTGATCGTCATCTTAAAATTATATCGATAAATTTTGATAATGAATATGACCGCTGACTGCGTTATTATTATTATTACTCATTATCAGTTGTCCACTTTGGTCTTCGGTGTACCTTTAGGGTAGTAGGTGTATCATATAATTATGAAGATTGTTCAGAAACTTGCGTTGGCTGCAGCATGAATAATTTCATATTTTTTATAACAAGTTCAGTGTCAATCGTAAAATGGTTAAGCGGGGAGAAAGAACCACGAATGCTACTATTAAGAACGAGCGTCTAGAGACAGCCCCCTCGGAGCAGTTTCTCTTATCACAAAACCATTATCACATAACCAATCATTATCACGGTCACAAAGTTTAATACCATTAATATGGTCAATACGTTATCAGTGAGCGCCAAATTAAATTCAAATTATTTGAAAAATGTACAATATTAATTTATTATTGAAAATGTAAAATATATTGTATTTAAACAATAAAACGATTATTAATAAACACTTGTATATAACACTTGTAAATATATTATTTAATTTGATTAAAAATTATTTTTGTATTCTAAAGCTTTTAAAACACATTAAAGTCATGGTATTATTCCTAATAGATGAATATAATTTTTATTAAGCCATTCATTAACAAATTCTAATTTTTATACTTATCCATTTAAACATAATCTATATGAAAGAAATTTATTTATTTCATTTTTGTATATTTTGTCTATTATTACCTAAAATACTTATGTACTGTAATATACAAAGTATATTTATTTAATACAGGTAAAACCCTTTTCAACTGTTATCTGTATTAATTTTTATTTCCTGTGGAAATTTTCTTACTTATTAATGTAACACTTTCTGTATGAATACCTTGTAGCATGGACATTGTTTCTTAAATATTATAGTAAATTGTTTTTTTGTATTTTATATTTTTAAATATTTTAACACATTGTTCTTTGATATATTTTTTAATTATGTATTTTGAATGTGCATACTGCAACATCCAATTAAAAACAAAATATAATTTAGCTCGACATATAAAAGTCACCCATTTTACTGGCATTGAGAAAAATAATCCTCAGTTAAAAATAACTTCTCATAATTTTGCTTCATTACAAGGTAAAGATACAATTTTAAAAAATATTATAATAAATTGTATATTATATTTATTATAGTGTTATAACTATGTTTAAATATTTTGTTAATTAATTGTAGAATTTAATGATTGGAGAGAGAGGGAAGAAATAAGCACTTCAACTAGGTTTGTTCAACACAGAGGAGTAAAATTTAATAAAAATAAAACTGTAACTACAAGGAAGTATTATTGTCACCGCTCTGGAGTATTTAATAGTAAAAGTATGGGAAAACGTTCCTTAAAAATTACTGGATCGTGTAAAATAAGTAAGTGATATTATAACAAAGTGTAAAAATAGATCAATTTATTTCCTTAATAATAGATCATACAGACATCTTTAGACATTAAATGTTTTGTTTTCTCATTGGACTTATTAATTTTAAAACATACTTTGAGCGTACATATGTACATCGGAAAAAGTTATGGGCAGCTTGCTATCGACATCAAGTAATGCTTAATACAAATATGGTATTAGAAGCTTTCCATAAAACTTTAAAACATGTATACTTAAAGGGGAAGAAAAATCAACGCCTAGATGTGTTACTCTGGCATTTACTTAAATCATTACGCGATAAAAACTTTGAACGACTAATAAAACTGTGCAATGGTGGAAAAGTTAATCACTACGTAAATGCTATTAATAGTCGTCATCGTGCTGCTGCTCAGATTAATATTTCTGGAATTTATCAAGTATCAGAAATCACTTGGTCTGTAACATCTGAAACTTTAGATCAAAATTACCTGGTTAAGAAACATGAACCATGTTCATGTAAAATTATATGTGTTGCGTGTAAAGTCTGTATTCATTTGTTTTCTTGTACGTGTTACGATTACACAATAAAAAATAATATGTGCAAGCATATACATGCTGTAAACATTAATATGGTTGACAATGAAGTAGTGATTCCAAGAACTGATGTATGTAATCCCTTAATAACTGATGAAGTATGTATGAAAATTCCAATCACACAACAACTATCTTCTGTATCCACAGAATCCATTGGTAACAAACTTTATGAATTCTACAACATGTTTATGTCCCAAGCAAGCACATTAAGTTCCCAGCAGCTAACAAAAATCAACGCTTCTATTGATACAGGTTTAGGCATATTGTATGAAGGAGAAAATAATTTAATAAAAAATGTAGAAAATCAGGAACCTGTAAACAAAAATGCAGAAAAACAGTTACGGTTTTATTCCATCAAAAAACAAAGAGTACAAGCACCAGAAGAACAAAGATTAAATAAACCTACATTAACAACTAGAAATCAAATAATTGCCGATTTAAAAGGAAATGCCCAAACTCCCTACATTCATATTGATTCTGACCACACTTATACAAAATAAGACCTAATTAATTAATTACATAGTTAATAACACTACATATTTTAATTTATACTTTAATTAATTTTCTAATAATTTTTATACTATAATAATTTTAATTTTATAACTTTTTATTTAGTTTTTTGGATGACTTACCAATCTTAACAACGTATTACAAATTTATACTGAGTGTAATACTGAAGTGAAACAATACAATACTATTGAAATTATGAAATCTTACGATGTAATATTAAGTAACTATTTTATATTAAGAATTTAAGTTATTTAACATATTTATTTATTTATTTTATATTACGTATTAAACTTTGTGACCGTGATAATGATTGGTTATGTGATAATGGTTTTGTGATAAAAGAAACTGCTCCGAGGGGGCTGTCTCTAGACGCTCGTCTATTAAGAAATCAAATTTTCACCCAAGAAATTCGGATTTATTTTATCGATACGAACATATTATGATATTAAAATTAATATTATGTTTCAAAAACATAAAAAAGGGTAAATGGATGTCGCTCTGCTGTACATTAGGTGTCTAGAAGAATGCTGTAATGGATGGCATTAAATTTGAATTCAATGATAAAAATTCAAAATATCATTGTATATGAAAAACGATTTTGAGCCGAGACGGTATGTGAGTCAGTATTTTAATATATATTGTAATTACTTAATATTAACACGGAGAAGTTGAATTAATATTATTTTTAAATTATCAGTGATGCTGGAAAAATATTAAATATTCTTATGTAAAATTGAGCTACTTTATGATGCAGGTAACGCGTATGACGTATTAAACGTATTAATTTAATAATATCTATTTTTTTAATGTATGTTGGGAAATTTGTATTTTAATTAAAATATCAGCTAGAAGTTGCTTTTCATATTACTAAAAACCGTGGTTACTTTTTTATTACAAAAAATACTTATGTGCTGTAACAACTAACAAAATCTACAGTGAGTATGCTCGAATTTCCGTTAATTTTGAATGAGTAATGTTAATTAATATCTGAGGTGTTAAGCATGAAAGGATTACTGAATAAGTAAACCGTTAACCAAGATTTTCAAAAAGTCAGCTGACGCTATGCGATTAATAATATGATGGCATCGTACTCGCTAGCTAGTAATAAACAATGTTTTGTTTTAAATAATCGGCGACGGCCTCGGACTCGGAATTCGAAATCGGCTTATTTGCAATTTATGTTCCAAGTACCCATATCCGCACCTAAAACCTGCAATAATATGGTTGGACCTAAATCATATAACATCGAAATCGCTGTCTGCATCGAAACTGCAATCGAAGACATCATTGAAAAGATCATAAATGAAATAGAATAAGAAAATATGCAAACAGAGTTAAGCGTTTTTGACAATTAAACCTAACCTAACCTAACCACTGGAGACATAGCGACAATCCTAGGTTATGCGATGAAGTTTGCAGGCAGCGACGAGGCGTAGATCATCGGCCAACCAGGCGAAGAACCCTGGAATGGACTGGATGAGCCAAAAATAGGAAACGCCGAGGTTACGCCGTCAAACAACGACCAATAGGAAGAAGAATCCAGGAATGGACAGGTCGAGCCGGTAATAGGAGACTCAGTGGTCGCGCCTGTTGAGGTGGTAGTAGAGCAATGTGACGAGACGATGGACGTCACACCAGCAAGGAGACCTGAGATAAGGTAAGGAACAGTTTCGGAGATTTGATCGGTTGGCTGGACCCGGTGGCAAAACCCATAATACTCGCACTTCCGCTCACTCCAGCATTCGTCTCCGCCACGTGGAGAGGTATCAGAGGACCCGTACGAGTATTGTATTGTTGCCCCCCGAAGTGAAGGCGTCCGAAAGTCCGCGGCCCGGACTCGAAGGAACGAAAAGTTTCAGGGTTCGGTGGTGCGCGACTTCACGGCAGAGCCTCCGATCGCCGCCGATTCCGCAAGCATCGAGATTATTGTGTTCAACGTTCGCTCTGAGCTTAGGTCACCGTTTGTCGCCAGGTGTTGACAACAGCCAACATCGCGCACCAGCCGCTCGTCGTCAACCGTCGTCGATATTGCGGCCGACGTTGCGTCTTGAGTCAACGTGCCCGAGACTCGTCCGCCCCGCAGGACGGCCGTGAGAACTCTATATTGGTGACCAGTAGCCACTTACTTAAAGACATCATATGCACCACCCATTTGCCATCACGTACCCCGCATGTCGCCTCGGCTTAACTGATGCCTTTTTTTTGTTTAATTTACATTGTTTACTGTTTTGTATTGCAGTTTTCATTTTTTCGATATACAACTAATTAAACATTTTTAATAGAGTTAAAAGCATTTTTATGCCTATGTTATTTAAACATACAATTGTGAACATTGTTCAATTAAAAATAAAAATTGTGTTTACACAGTAAAATGTTGTTTCTTATTTTACGTTGTACAATTATGAATACGATTTTATTTATTTCAACAGACTAAGGGCTCGTGAAAAATATTAACCAAATTTTTTTTATTATTTAAGTACCAAATTTTCAGAAGAAACATGCACTCATCTAGCATATAATACTAGAAAACCTGTAAAGTTATGTGTTGTTTGTGGTCTTAGTGTTTTAGTTAACTATAATTTATACACTAATACTGTAATACTTATCCGGTTCTTTATTTATGTTATAAACTACTTTTATCATTTTCAGTCACACAAGTGGGTTGTGGACTGAGTTTTTCCAAATTGAAATTTATTAAAAATAACTTGAGAAACTCAATTACTCAAGATCATTTAGAATGTTTTATACTCATGAGTGTAGAAAAAGATATTTTAACTTCTGTTAGCACAGATAATGTAATTGATAAGGTTGTATTAAACAGTGAGACTTTAAAAAAATTATTAATGTATTAACTATAAAAAATAAACAAATCTGTACTCTGAGTACCTTATTATTTTTTATATACCTAGTCTTGAATTGTATTGTCATATCAAAATAATATGTTGCTCGCTCTTATTTCTTGGGGACCCTTATTAAAATTACTTCCTGGTAAAAAAATATTAGCCCATCAGCCACTGGTTATTGGTGATCGTATAAATTATCTGCTGCCCATATTTATGAAGACAAAATTAAAAAGATGAAGGTTTCGCACGCTTCGCAAGTATTCAGCCAGCGGGTTGGCTCTTTTATAAAAGCTTGGGCTTCATGGACGGTAAGATTACAATTGACAAAAAAAAATTAAATATTTAGAAACATTAAATTATTCTTATTATTTCTTTTTCTATTTTTCAAGAGGTTCAACAAAATGTCAACTTGACTCATTCACCGTAAATACTGCAGTTTAAAGTATTTTTGTGGACAAGCTGTTTGACAGCGTGAATGATGGTACAATACGAGTATCTCCACCAATTGGATAGGATCTGAGATGTGCCATAAGCAATTTGTATAATGCAAAGTATGTATTTTGTGTCCAAACAAAATAAAGTAATATCAAAAAAAAAATTGGTTACTGGCAGTAGAGGTATTTAAATATCTATGTACAAAATTGTTAGATGATAAATTTGATTTGATTTTACTAAGAAATTTTAATTAAGAATTAATAGAAAATGTCTTTTGTTCTATTGGCAGCCATGGCATTGGAAATATAAACCCAACTTGCGCAGGTTTTATATCGTTTTTCAAATCCCTTTTAATACCAATATTAACCACAAAAAATTCGGTGGGAACAAATTGTGAAGATGATAATTGTGACTGAGTTGTAAGTAGTTTAAAAGATTTGTTAATATTAGATGAGTATGATCTCAAAACTATCTCAACATTTAAATTGACTATTTTCGTTTATTTCAAATAGTAGGTACCAGATCATATGTTACCGGTTGGATAATAAAAATAATTAAACCACTTGTCAATAATTGTGAAATGTATAAAGCTAAATTAAGGTCCAATATATTTTTTATCTAATGAGCATAACTTTATTAAAATCCGCGAATATGAATAATTTAATTTAATTTATCCAAAAGCTTCTAATTTTTAAAGTCTAGCTATACTTATATACGTATATTTATTCAATTCATTTATTTCAGATTTTATTGAAAAACCAAATCTAAAAAAAAAATGATTTCTATTATGAAAAGTTAAATTGATTTAAAATTATTATCCTGTCCAAAACTGACTTGCAATGTATCTTTTTAAATACCTACATCTATTAGATTACTAAATTTTTCATTCATCACAAATAATAACTTAATTTTGAATAAAGGCAAAAAAAATCAATAAATACTTCTAATAAAATTATGATAGCTGTTTTTAAATATCATAAAGCATAAAATAATAACCAAAAAAAATGTTTTTCATTCAATTAAGAGCCTCTTAGTATAACTACTTACATTTGTTGTATTATTACTATTTAGTTTTTATATTGTAATGTATATTATAAATAGTAAGTTATATAATTATTTTTTTAAACTATACCTATTTAGTACTAGTTAAATAACTTATTAATTAGGTACTTATTGTTTCATTTCGTTAGTTATATAAATAATATTATTATGTATAATAATGTCTGTATACTTTAATATTTTGTATAAAATATATTCCAGCTTATCAAAGTGTTAACCAACTTAATTGTTACTGTTTTACCTCATTAGCATTTAATTATTAAATCATTAAAATTGTTGGTTGGTGGTTCTACTAAAAAAAAGTTTAAAATATTAAAAATAATTTCTAAATCCAGCAATCATCGAATAATATCTATCGATATTTTAATTTTCACGACAACCACCGGGAGTGCTCAAGTCGCTGATTCAGTGTTCCTTTACAGAGTGCGCTAATATCTTTTCTATGACACTGCTGAGCTCATCATTTGAACATAGTGTATTAGTGTTACAGCACAACAGCACAGCTGCAGTGCTGAAACGCCTGAAACGCAGTGTCGCATTTTTTTTGCAAATATGACTGGCATTTCCTCTTTTTTTCATAATTCCACCTCACGTACGAATGTTGTAGATTCCATTGCTGGCAAACCCATACCGCAATTTGTGTAGACGAGATGGGTTGCTCGCTTAAAAATTTATAAAAGGTTCAAATTCATCATCTAAATCGATTTGTGGTTCAACTGGGCATTTAAACAATTAAAAAAAATTTGACTGCGCTCTTTTAGCTCAAATATTGCAATAGTGCATTTTTATTCACTGACAATTTGGTGCAAATGTCTGAGGAGTGACCTCCCCCACATTTAACACCACGTGGCAGTATTTAGCGGCAAGTCCGTAGGTCTGACAGTTTTACACAGAGGCGGACCACTTTTTGTCCTGTATGGTAATTCTACTTTAATTTTAGTGTGCAATATTGATAACAGACTTAAAAACTTCTTTGTTATTAGCATTGGGTTTGAGGTCCACGAAAAAGAGAGGTAGCGGGCGTCTGTTTTAAGTGACATTTATGACACACCTAGCGAAGGTACCTAGTTCGTTGAAATGAAAGTGTGGAAACACGCATCGATTTTTATTAGATGTTGTGCGATTATATTAAAATGTTCATGTCCTTAAGGGAGGACAATAAAATAAGGAGGCGATGACTTACATGCGAACCCATTTTGGCCTGGGGGGCTATTCAGAAGGTTAGGTTAGTTTATTTATATTCGTATACGAATCCGCGTTCCCTACATGAGCCATATGGGAAAAATATTCACACGATGAACAGCGGCAACATCGCAAAATGTTGTTTGTATCATTGAAAGAAAACCATTTATATTGTTATACTTAATATTTCCCGCTTTTTAATAAAACCGTTTCATTTGTTTTTTCTTTTTTAATTGATTGATTATTCGTTAGTTTGTTAATACCAAAGTACACTTTAAAAAATGTCAATCGAAAAACGGTATAAATGTAAATCGGTTAACAATGACCAAAAGGCCACCATGATCGATTTTTTAAAAATCATGAGGAATTGTCGAAAGGGAAACATTCGGCAACTTTTACCCAAGCCATAGCTAAACGATAGTGTGAAGAACTATTGTTGGTATTAAATTCAATCCCGGGTCCTATAAAAAACTGGAAGTCCTGGCGCCGTGTAAGTTAATTACCTATTCAATTTAAATTTAAAATACTTAGGTAACTTCCAAAATTCCAATTTTCATAAAGTTGACAGGTGTACCTATTTAATAAATATACATGTATTAATAGTTAACATTAGATGAATTATACCTAGGTACCAACATAATTTGTTTAGAAATACATTTGGGTATTATTCATGTTAATAGCTAATAATAAATAGTCCATAATGTACTAAAAAAGTAGTTTGGTGTACTTTTCATTTATATTGAAGCTTTGAATTATCAATAAAGTTACATTTATTATAAACAGAACACAATGAAATGTAATAATATAACAAACATAATATATTACTAATACTAGTAATACTCAATGATTAAAGTGACACAAGGAATATATAATTTAATAATGAAAAAAATTAGTTTAAATTTAGTCAATTTATAAAACTAGTTTTGATTAAAAACATAAAAATATTGTTTATGAGTCAGACTGGGTAGATATTTCAAAATTACCAAATACATATTTAGAATTTTTTTAAATTATCACAGGAACGTTAAGACAAAATACAGGAATTATAGGTAGGGTCAGCAGAGATTATCTATGGTCTATGACATAACTAACTGTTTACTTACAACACCTATACACATATACTTATAGACGTGGTAAGATCTAAAGGCTGATGTTAAGAAAAAACAGGCACTATTAAACAAAAATTTGAAGGTTACTGGAGGCGGACCATCAAGAGCCTGGGTCACTGGACAATATCAGTGAAACTGGTTGGCATGATAGGCGTAGTGCCTATTTCTGGTGACCCTTCAGTTACAGATTACTCAGTGTACTTTGATTTTGATACCCAAAACAAGTAATTTATTATAAAAAAAGTTACTTGAATTAATTGATACCTAATTAGATACTACGTTATAGACAAAAAATCAGACATTGGTCATTAATATACCAAACGCTGAAAGTCTACACCGGAATGAAATATTCAATGAGTTGGATTACGGGTTGGTAATCGACATACGCCGAAGTCACCTCGTCTTTTTCGCCGGGATCACGTCCGTGAAAGCGATACCCGCGGACACGGCACCTTCCCAGTCGATATCCGTCATCGCGCAACCGCCGAAGTGCACAGCACTTCTTCATGACTATTCAGAGGTTTCCCGTGAATCGCCCGTGCCGAACGTTTTTCAACACGACGTGGTACACGAGTTACACATGACTGGCCCGCAGTCATGACCTGCCGTCTACGGCACAACTTTGCTACTCCCAGGCGAGTATTTTCACCCAGCACCACCCGAGCCGAGACCACTGGAGCTGGTCGCCAGACTACGCGAGTCAATGGGTCAACTTCGATATACGCCGGGCGCGAACCACGACACCCGACGTACTACGTTCGTACCAGCTGATTTAAGTCAGGTCAGTTATGTTTTTGTACGAATCGAAGCCGTCAAGCCGCCACTTTAATCGCGTTACGAGGGCCCGCACGCTGTGCTCGTGCGCCGAGAAAAAACATTCAAGGTGCAGCGCGACCAAGGTTTGGATTTCAATTAATCGACTCAAGCAGGCTCGATAGTTGTAAGTTTCAGGAGCAAGAGTCGCGTGACTGCCACGTCGTCGGACATGGAGCTCACGGACGATGAGGGGGGACGCCTCGAGGAGGTAAGGGCGGGAGAGCCGGTGGCAGGGATCCTCTCGGAGGATACTGCCGCCCAGGTATCGAAACGGAAGAGGGTGGACACCCCGGAGGTGGAAGGCATCTCAGGATGCGCCGCGGTTCGTCTGTCTACCTTTCCGCAGAAGGTTAGGGATATTGGAAGAGATCTTGGCTGCATTCTGCAGGCCGAGAAAGATAAGAAAAAGATTTCGGCGGCCGCTCATCGGTCTATTTTGGAAATTAGGGACAGGTATGAGGTCTTGCTCGACGAGGCCTTCCGGCAGAACACGGTTCTGCAGGGGAGGGTCGAGGAGGCAAGGCGCCTAGGAAAGGAGGTGGTTGTGCGAGAGGTGAGGGAGGCAGGGTCACCTGCCGCTAGCGTGAGTGTGGTTGAGAAAAAGGCGATGAAGGGAGATGTAAAGGTTGTGCGAGAGGCCGGGCCATCGAAGGCAAAGGCGCCCAAAGGGGGTGCATTCGTCGAGGTGGTCTCGAAGAAGAAGAGACGGAAGAAGAAGAAGAAGAAGGCGGTCCAGGAGGCCCCGAGGATGGTCGCGGCCGACAAGGCCACGGGCACTAAGACCCCGGCCGCCAAGGCCGTGGAGAGGGAGAAGGCGAGAGCTCCGGCTCGCGCCTTCGTCGTCTCGGCGGGTGCGGCGGGCGCTGGGGAGGCCAAGAGGCAACTCCGGGCTGACCTGGTGAAGGGGGTGGCGGTGCCCAAACTCGGGTACTCCGCGAAGCTCCCGAGAGGCGACCTGTTGGTCAAACCGGCGGACGAGGCAACCTACCTAAACCTAACCTATGAGGCGTTGAAGAGGGCAAGGGGAGGAGAGAGGGCAAGAGAGTGAGGGCAAGGGACTTAAGGAGGAGAAGGCGAGGTGGCCGACGGTCCTGGTCTACGACGTAGACAGGGACATCAGCAAAGAGAAGCTGCCGGGTCAGATCGCGGGTCAGAACCCAGAGCTTAGTTTGGACAAGGAGGCCGTGGTCCCCCTCTTCATGATGGGCCCAAGACGGAGGAGCTTGTTTGGTGGGTCTGTTCGGTCAGACCAAGCGCCTTCAAGCTAAACCTTGTAGATTTAGAAATTAAAACTATGAAATAAGTATCTAACATTTTATGATTTGTTAATGTCTTACAAGAAAACAGTTATTAATTTAGATTGATCCCTATAAAAAACCTATAAAATGGGAATATTATTCCAATATTTTCAAAATTGAAAGTAATAGCTTAACCAAAGTATGTCCAAAGTTGACAAAGCACCATTTTGAATTAAGCAACCTTTCTAAAATGAAGATGAAATATGCGGCACAAGTATGTAAATTATATATAGTACATTGTTATTTATAATTGTATAATATTCAAAATAAATATTTAATAATTAACAAAAATTATATTATATTTAATATTTATCAATGTTGAGCTTAGGTTTTTAGTAGATCTACAGCTGTAGGATAGAATTTTATAAGAAAAAAAATACGAGTGTTTTAAGGACAGCGAAGAAACCGTCAAATTCACATATATGATGAATGATATATTTGATGCCTTGAACAGGAAACACCCAGCCGAAGGAGTTAGAAAGAATGATAATAATTTAGAGGTTTTTTTATATGTTGTGTGTACATGTTGAAATGTTGAATGTTTACTTGTCCCTTATAAATGTATTAACAATATCAGTATATTTGTGTTTTAGCTAACTTTATTCAACAGTCAATGTAGTAAGTACTTTATACCTTAAATACGTATCCATAACAATGTGTCTATTTTTGCCTGCAATAATCATCAAGTGTTTATATATTATATACCTCCTTAAATAATGTAATATATATATTATGTAATACAATAAATTATCATATTACTGATATTATATTTTAAAGAAAGCAATAGTCTGGCTAGAAGAATTTGAATCAAATGTAACCAATGGTTTAATCATGGAAAATCAATTTTTGACTCGGCAAACATATGATGGGCTTATAATTACTATAAAATCTGCAATAAATTTAGTCGAGAATCTTTTATTAGTTAACTGCCCTACCGTTTTTATTGGCCTTACCCATTTCGCTTTGTGTATCATTACTGATACACAATAGTTTTTTCTATACCGCTCATACTCATTTAATTTGTGTTTCCAAACTTGTCCTGAGAATCAAATATGCTTCTCACATAACCTTGACAATCTTCCCTTGAGTATCATATATACACTCATTTATTTTAAGAAATAAATACTAAGATTCATATCTGACTCTAAATTTTATAACTGATTCTTAATCTAAACATAATTTGCTATTTAATCATGTTTTGGGCCCTTCTGATTGCTACATTCCTTCTCATTTTATTTTTATAAAATGAATGAGATATAAGAAAAGTATAATATACCGTATAAATAGGTTAGGTATATAAATAATTCTACTTTATTTATATTTTATTTGGAATAACCCTAATATTTACGAACTGAACAGTCGATGGTTATCTATGCCAATAATACTCGAGTTTTATTTTTGTCTTCTAATTATTTTATTTGGAGATCCATTACACACATTGGTTTATAGAATATCCTATTTATTATTTTAGCTATATGCAAGTCTTAATTCATAGATTATAAATTATAATGAATTTTAAAAAAAACCATATTTGTTGAATACTTGACGTGTACGGCCTATACAACAAAATATAAAAGGCGTAATTATACCAATATATTAATAGTTATAACAATTTCTTGGCAATCCAATTTAAAATGTATTTACAATTATATAAAAATTAAAACCAATAAAACAAATTAATAAAATTATAACAATACTGATACTTTCTTTAGTAATTAATTTTGTAAATAAAAAATTGTATCACCTTTGATTAGTACAACAACGTCTAGTATAACTTACTTTTTAACAGCATTATGCTCATTGAAAAAACAAGGCATACAAAAAAATTTAGTGCAAACGTAAATTTTGTTGTTACTTGTCTCGTTATCTTTTGAGGATGATCGCGTCCACCTTGAAGCATCATTTCTTTATAGCAAGCAAAACAACGTTCTCTTGATTTATCTTTTTCCAATTCATGATATTTTGCAGTTTGAATATTTCCAAACAAAGTCATCTCATCTGACTTTAGTAAACTTATAACCAGCATTTCTCTAAACACAGTTATGTCCATTTTCTCTTGGCGTATTTCTTCGTATAATGATAATGCATTGAGAACTGATGTGTTCAAAAGTAATTCAAAAACAACTTTTTTATACCATTTTACAGTTTTACGAAGAGGGCTGTGATAAGAATTTCTAAGATCAGTTACATCAACTAACCCTTTGCCTTTATTATAATCTATAATAACTTGAGGTTTTATTACTTCTTTTCTTCATTTATTAATTATCGTAGATTGAGCATCTGAGTGTTTTGTTGATATCATTAAAACCTCACGCTTGTCCTTCCATTTCAATACAGTTATGCCTTTATTACATTGTTTCGCAATTACCTCTCCTTTTTTCAATTTCTTATTGACCACTTCTTTAGGATTATTTTTTCTATTTGAACGTAGAGTGCCGACTAAATTAGTAGATCTGTTTAAGAGTTCACTTGCCAAATCGTAGCTACTATACCAATTATCAGTATACATTGTTCTACCTAAGTCAAGATAATCTTCTGCCATCTCCATTACTACTTTGGTTGACACTCTCTGACCAGCAGTAGCCTCCTTTCCAGCATAAATTTTAATACCAACCGTGTAAAAATTGTCAATACACAGTTTAAATAATTTTATTCCATATTTGTGTGTTTTGTTTTGAATATACTGTTTAAATGATAGACGTCCTGTAAATGGAATCACTGACTCGTCAATACACATAGACTGTTTTGGAGCTCGTGCCATTTTAAATTTTGATAAAAGCAAATCAAGTAATTTATTTACTTTAAATAAACGGTCTCCTGGAGGACAAAGTGCATTATTAGAGCAGTAAAAGAAGTTCAAAACGTTTTCGTTTCATAAATTTGGGTATGTCGGATATATAAATAATATTATTTGTTTTCCAGTAGGATGCTATGGAAGATTTATGACATAATCCCATCCACATTATAATTCCTAAGAATTTTTTCATCTCAGTGGGAGTAACGGTTTCCCATTGTTTTAGGCGTGAATGAGGACTAACTACAGATTTTAGTAATTCTGCAGCATATCGGTTTGTCTCTTTAACCAATAACTGGATAATTTCATCATCCAAAAATAATGAGTAAAAATCAAAAGGTGTACCTTCAGATAAACAGTCAATAATGTCTGGGTTGATGCCAACTGTTTCATTTGTTTGATTGAATAAAACACGAGGCTGAAAAGCATCATCTACATCATTCCAAACTGGTTCTAAATTTTGATTATTATTTTGTATGGTAATCGATGCAACTTCATCTGTGTTTGGAATGAAATCATCTTCGTCATTCTTTAGGTCAAACCGTTTGAAAATTTAATCATAAGATAATTAATAATATTTTAATAGAAAACGATGTTTTTTTATTTTAATTTGCTTACCACTAGGTAAACTAAAATCGTCGTCGTCATCCGTGTCATCGCCAGACCGATCTGACATATTATTTAAATAATTTGATATGCCGTGTTCATTCATACTTTAAATTTTATCGAATAAATAAATAAAAAAAACCTAGAGGTGAGCCTATGAAGGTAACACTTCCTAGCCGAATGGTCTTCCTATTTATAGCATGCGCGCGTGGCGGTCATCCGCACGTTTTCGTGAGCGTACTATATGATAGGGCTTGAGTATCATATTTGATACTCAATTAAAATCGATTATATTTTACCAAAAATCGATTTTATTTCATGGAAGAAAAAAAAATATGTTACAATTACACAATATTATTTGTTTTTACCATATGGCCAACTGACAAAAGTTTATAATTATCTACGGGCAACCAGTGTTGGTTTAGTGAGAATCATATTTGATACTCAAAGTATACGCAGCAAGTTTAAAAAAACGAGAAGGGCAATATAGTAGAGTATTCCGTGTATCACATATGATACTCAAGGCACTCAACTTGTTAAATGATCACGGCTTTTCTAAGGTGTTAACAGCCAAATTTAACCAAGACAGTTTAGAGGTTGGTTGATAGTTTTTCGTATATACTTGTTTAAATTTTAAGTACTTGATTTTTGGCATACCTACTGGTATGCATAATAGGTTTTATTTATTTTAGAAGTTTTGTGGGATCTTGAGACAGGTTTCTGGACCCAACGACCATCCAACAGCACCCACATTCCTCCAATTTTATCGTATGCTGTCAGTGCACTCTCCGGTGAAACCTCCAAAAATAGGAAATTGTACTGTAGAAGAAGGTTGAGAATCAATTATAATTTTAATACTACTTATACAAAAAATAAATTTATTTATTACAATTTTCAAAAACAATTCCCATAATTTCAATGACTGACATAAAAAGTATCATAAATGATCCAAAAAATTTGTCTGAAAGAGTTACTAAAGTGAATATATTAAAAAATAAAATTGACAAAATAATTCAAGATAACTGTTGGGATTTAAATGATATTTTGTAAGAACACAATTATACAGATTCAACGGTGTTTGAATGTGTTGTATATTTTTTGGCAGGGTAAAATAAAAAATGAATTTTTTCTTTGACACTTAGTAATATTTTAATATAATCACTCATTTTAATTTTAGATATATAGCTAGGCGTTTAGTAAAGAATACTAAATGTGATATGTGTATTTTAAGTCTGAAGAATTTAAATACCTCTGGAGCTGGCATAGGAAAAGAAGCTGATTTAATTAACGCTAAAACAAGAGGCTATCTAACATATCCCAGTAGTAATTTATATGTTATAGTCAAACGCCTCGAAGAGTGCTTTGCCATACATGCAAACTCAAATGATGTGTTTGAAAACACATATGAAGAATTTTTCAAACGGAATATGACTTTGAAGTTTTCATGTACTATCAAGGAACATCAAATAAAAATGTTGACAGACATTTTTTCCTATTATATAATAATGCGTATGAGGCAGTTCACTTATATTCAAAACCATAAAAATAAAAAATAAAACAAAAGTAAAAAAAAGTTATCAAAATTAGTAAAAAGTTGAGTTACAGAAGAAAATTGTTTTATATTTATAATGTTTTATCAAATAAAATAAAAAATTTTATCATTCGGTTTTATGAATTTTATTTATTTCATTATTTGTAGCAAATTAGTAATAATTTTTGACACTGGGAAGTGACCGAGCGCTAGTGATTAGTAGGAACAGCTGATTTTTTTAGAAGGTTTGTTCTTCATTTTATATTTTTTTTCTATCATCATCTAGTGGATGATGAAACCAATTTTGAAAAGAATCAATATGCCAATTGACACCTAATTCAGTCCACATCTTTCTGTTTGTTTGAGTTCCATCAGACACTATACCGTGAATAATTCCACCGGCCTTTTCTAAAAAGATTATACTCTTGATTATGAGTTTAGCTTATTCAGTTCCAACTACAGGACCTCTGGAAGCAAAAACAGCGTCTGGTTGTGAATAACTATCGGCAAGTGGCTGAAACATAAAAACTAAACCACTTGTTGCCTTGTCATTGATGTCTATTGCTTTGTAGTCTTCTCCGTGATCTACAAGACCTCTATATGTACATACAGTGATTGCTTCTCTCACTTATATTTCATTAACTAGAAAAACTCCATGTTTTTGAAACTCTGTTATATTCTCCAAATGTTTTTTTTAACAAGGCAAAAAAACTTGGATCAAAACCACAAGTCATATTTATTAATTCTAGATATCGTCTAATAGAGCTAATACTTGGTAATGGTAGTATATTGTTTTTATTTTAAAAATTATAACCACTAGGTGATCTTATTTGCAGCAACATACACAGCATTATCCATTCATCTGAATACCCTCTGCCCTTTGAATTATTAACCTAATTTAAATTAAATTTATTTAATACAATTATTTTAGTATTTACTTGGCATGATTAAAATTACTACCTTTGCTGCTCCAAATATTTCTTTTATAATTGTTTTTTGATATCCTGGACAATTTATATCATTCATTTTTTGTTTAATATTACATTCAGTTGTATTTTTTATTTTTTCCTGTAATTCAACCATATTCTTTCTCATTAAGTCAATTTTTTTTCTAAAACGGTTTTTTGTTTTCTTTGTAGTTTATTGTTCTTACGCAAAATTCCCTAAAAGTTTATTGAGAAGATACAATTAAAAAATGGGGCTAGACAAGTTATGAAATTCTACTAATTACTAGTACAAAAATAAAAATTTACTTCTTTATCACCATCACACGTTAAAGGTGCTCCGTTGGTAGTAGTACTAGTAATGTCTAATGGATTGTACGGTTGAATTAAATCTTCCTCCTATTATTAATATTGGTTGAAAATTTAAAATTACAAATACTTCCATACCACATTTTGCATCTACTTATATTATAACTACTTTATTTTCTGAAAACTTCAAACGTTTTCGAGCCGAAAATGGTACTGCATTTGGTTTTAAGCTAGGCCGTTCTACTGTAGTCTAAATATTTTATTATTAAATGTAACATTATAATTACTTTATATTTAAAGAAAAGTTGATAATTTGAGAGATTAAATTAGTTAAACAAAAATACTATAATATTAATTGTTATTGTTATTTTACTTAATGAGCATACAATATTTCCTAATTTATTCACTATATTATTTTCTTTTTAATTGAATCAACTAGAAAATTTTGTTTGCAAATAACATCATCATTTGTGTCTAAGTGTTCAATATTTAGAGCATCCAACCATTTTTTATTTAAATGTGGATCTTTTGGTGTGGCAATACCGATAGTTTTTTTTGTTTTGTTACAACCAAACCAACAAATTTTGTTTGGCATTGTTAATATAAATTATTTTATATAATAACCATTAACCAATCTCAAGTTAAAATGAATTAGGACTTAAGAGTTTAATAAAAAAAAACGCAATTTCATGTATCATACATTTTGTTTATTTTAAAAACATATGTGTGTATAACTCATAAAACATAAAACTAATATTAGTAAATATCCGTGGTACAACCATAAAACAATACGTTATGAATAATGATAAAATAATATTACAATATTTACATTATTTTTCAAATTCAAACCCCTGTAACATTTGGCGGTATTTTGATAAGCCATCACTACAATAAATTCTTAACCTTAAAAACGTCTAACCAGCAGCGCTTTTTGAAAATGTGGTGGAAATTTAACCCGTCGTCGGTATCGCTATATACTGTTACATGATGGGTATCGTGTTAGCGTTACGCTAACATTATCGTTTTTTCGGTTCTGTGAATTATTTATTGAAAAAAAAAGATAGGTATTATATAAAAATTAAACAAATCACTTTTTTGTAACAAAATCTATTAAAATAAAAACAATTTTAAAATTATAACTCATCGTTAGAATTTTCCGAGTTTTCTTTCACGGTGTTGCATGTCGGACAAGTAGGAGTAGTATGTTCTTTACATATATACACACCACATAACGAACAACTGACCTGTAAAATATAATATAAAAATAATATAATGTATAAATAACCAATAAATATCTTTATAATGGTACCTTTGTAAAGCGATTTTTTCTGATTGGACAAAAATTACATCTGATTCGTTGATCACTTGTCGAAACATCTGGATTCGGACTTTCTTTATTATTTTTTGAAGTACATCCAGTCATTTTTATTATTTGTTGTCGAAGAATAAATGATAAACATGGCTGTTCAAGACGTTTTACCATGTAAGGTTTAGTGAGCTCTTGTCCCAAAGTTTTCAAATATTCTCGACGAGTTATCATTTTATCTGTATTTTCGCGATATATAATTTGACTGTTTATCCCAGCAATATTCATCAATGAAAAAAAAATAGTTAGGGGCCATCGACAACTAATTCTTGCCACCGAGTACTCGCCTTTCATTTCGTCTACTACATCCACTCCACCTTTAGTACCATTATAGTACGTTATGACTTCTGGTTTTTTTTGGTCACCGGATTCCGGGTCAATGATACCTTGATCATGCATACTTGATATCATAATGACATTTTTATTTTTGTTTGGAGTATAGGATGTAAGTAAAAGGTCTTTTCCATATCCAAACAAAGTCGAATTTACTTCTCTTTTTTTAGTTTCTAAAAAAACCGGTGGAATTTCCCTTTTGTTTTTTCTCAAAGTGCCCACTACGGTAAGATTATGATTTTTTAGTAACTCATTAGCCAATGGAATTGAATTGTACCAATTGTCCATTGTAATATTGCGGCCAGTTTTTGATATCGGCGCTATTAGTCGTTTTACAATACTTGACGGAGAATTGTCACATTTGAAAGGGCCATCTGGCTGAGTTCCTACGTAAACCTCCATATTAGACGTATAAAATGTACGAGAATCAACGAGTGCTTGAATTTTGATACCGTATTTATTTGGCTTATTTGGTATATATTGTCGAAAACTGCAACGCCCTCGAAACCCTTCTAGCATTTCATCTATAGTGCAATTCTCTCCTACAGTATAATTTTCTTTACATCGGCGAACAAAATCATCGAAAACTGCACGAATAGGTGCTAGCTTGTCTATTGCTCTTCTAACGTTCCTTGTTTCAATATCATCAAATCTAACAGCTCGAAGTAATAAGGAAAAACGTTTTTCTGACATGACTGCCCGGAAATATTCAGGAGAAAACCCGTCAGTTCTCCACAAATCGTGTAGGTTCAAATGATTGCTACGCAAATACCCAGCCTAGTACAATAATCCTAAAAGGGCATCTATTTCTTCTTTCGTAGTATCACGCACATTCTTATTATTTTGATAATTTGCACGGATTTTCGCTAAATATTTATTAGTACACTCAACTATATCTATAACAACAGTATCAGGAAAAAATAACTTCCAGCAATCTAAGACTGATTTGGCATCTCTAGCGATTCTTTTCACTCCGGGCAAATGCAAAACAATATTATGACGACGAGTACGGACGTTAGAAGGGGGGTTATTTTTATACCATTTAGTTATTTTATCTTTCCCTAAGAAAAACTCTGGTTCGGAAATTATAGTAATATTTTCACCTGAAAGAGAATGTGATCGACGACGTACATTTGATGTAGTTTGATCGGTGCTTTCATCACTATCACTTGCCACATTTTCAATACAAAAGTCAGAATCGGCATCGGTATCATCGGAATCAAATAACGCGTAATCATCCTCAACCTCACTTAACCACGCACACACTTTTTCACAATTTTTGTCCATTATTTAAAAGTATAAAAAAAAATAATAAAATTCAAAAAATTATAACACGGTTAGTATCGTGCGAGCGGTACGCTAACATAATCGGTACTGCGTACTTTTACCAGTCATGATATCCATTATCCACATATTTTTGTATTTTTTTTGTTGTTATTTTAGTTTAATATTATTTAGATAAGAGGTATGTGGAGTTTCAAAACAATCTATTTTTATTTGAACAAGTGGTTCCTAAAATAAGTTTAATGTTAGCGAAACGCTAACACCGATACCGATGACGGGTTAAAACGTTTTCGCGCAAATAAGCGGTACATTGTTAGTTGGCTGACGGAAGAGAGTAGTCCTATTCAGTTCTTGTCCGCTTTTCTTATTTATAATTAAATTGTTCATACTATGTTATAAAACTCTCTACCATCACCACAAGCATGTGCTAAAGATGGTAGATAAAAAAATAGTATAATAATGGATAATATAAATAATTTTTAATTTTAATAAAAACATTTTTATTTTATTTCAAAGTTTACTCAATTATTGTTTTATAATATACAATAAAATATATCATCCTGATATTCTTTTTTTGTACTGCACAAAGTAACAATTTTCACTGCACACTAAAAAAAAAACCTGATATATAGAAAATTGTGTAGTGACACAGTGTAGTGAGTTATAGTTTTGACTTAGGTGATCTGTACCAACAAAAATATAAAAATGTTTGATTTTAATAAAAGTATAAGTTTGGTTGTTTATACCATACCTCAAAGAAATAAGGGATGCATATTGTAATTGAGATCTGACAAACGCAAAATAAATACCTTTAAAGCCATTAAATTTATTAAAATTTGTACAAGTTCATGTAATGAAACCAAGATTTTGGAACGCTTATATTAGTAAACACTAATTAAGACAACAAAGTATATTATAAATTTATTGAAATTAATGATTGTGCCAATTTTGTTTTAAAGTAAACCAGTTTTAACTAAAATATTATTAGTATATTAATAAAATAAATACTATTAAATTACCTTATACTTCTTATTTTCAGTCTTAGATCTTTTATTGTTCCTAGGCCAGAACTTTATAAAATAAGTTCTTCAGCTGCATCACGTTTCTGCCGTAATTTAAAACCTGGATCACTTTTTAGCCAGAGACATGGAAATCTCTGGTAGTCTTCCAGGAACTTGAAGATTTCAAATGTATTAGACATTTTTATTCGTATATGAATTATAAAATACGTTCTTAATTCTTATTAATTCTTCTTAATCTTATTTAATATTTAATAAAAAAAAGATGTACTAACACTACAACAGTCTACAATAGTATGATAGTTGACTGTCCGCACGATGATAATTAATATCATTATCGTGAAATCTACTCTCACACTATCATGCACGCATGATAGTACGAGCACAGAATAACCAGAAGGCTCACTTTTTTCGATTTACACGGGTTATTATGGGGGATAGATTTGCAACACCTGTTGGGCTATCAGTGTAGCCCGTATAGAGAGAAAAATCAATTTTACAACCACAGAATATTCTGTGGTACCACATGGTACAACATATTGATACAATAAATATTGTACATAATTTTATTATATTTCGTCATGGTATAACAATGTTGATTTAGATTTTTAGTAATACATAATACTAAAAAATAATAAAAATACAATATCTTAATAAAAATTATTTACAAATGTTTTAATATAGCTAGTTTTCTATTTTTCCGTTTGTTTTCAGACAACATAGACCTATTTAAAAATCTAATTGCAGTAAAAATTCTAAAACGTATAAATAAATCTATTAAAAATGGTTTGTTAAATAATTCACAAGGATGATTAAAACGTACATTACAAAGTAAATCTTTCAATATGGACCCGATATTATCATTAGTTGCAATAGAAGGAAAGTTTTCAACAAAAATATCTTCTAATTTAATAACATAATTATAGAAATCATCATGAGGCATTAATAGTTTACCAAAGTCGGAAGAGTCATTTGCAGAATAAGATTTAAAGAAAGCCAAGAGAAAGGACTGATCTAATGTTTTTTGATGATTTGCATACTCTATACAAACCTGGCATACATGTTTCTCCATTTCTTCATAATGTATCCACACACGTATGTATAAGCATTTCTTTCAGGTATATTTAATTTCCTATAATCAACTGTACCAATTTTTATTGATTTGAAATTAAATAGATCACTTTGTTCTTCAGAAACAAATAATCGGTCGATTTTATTGGTTCTTGGTTGATCGCTCATATGAGTAAGTACTTGATCGAGATCTTGTAGACAATTAGCTCCTGGAGAATGTTTGAAATACTGAAGACAAAATATTTTTTTTAATGATTGAATAAATTGGATAGGTGTAGGATTTGTATTGTTACAGTTTTGCTGTCTAAAAACTCCAAATAAATTCTCAAGACAATCTTGATTCAAACGGCTGGTAGAAGTTTGATATAATTTGTTTTGGGTAAGATTTAAGGATTTCCGAAGCATTTGTAACCCAGAAATAGAAACCAACCAACCATTAATAAAATTTGTCCGGTTAGTCACATCAGTATTATTTTTTTTGTTTTTAACTTTTAAGTTAGTAAACATACCCGTCATTTATATTAAATGATCTGACTGAGGTGATTCATTATTAAAGGGACTATTAAAAATTTTACCATTAGGAATTTCTCTAGAATTAAACATATCAAACAATTTGTCCATGTCATTAATAAAAAGTATTGTTTTTTGAGAATCAACTGGTAATAATCCTCAATTTAATAATGTGGACATACCAGCTGCTATAGTGGCACTAAAAACTTGAGCTGCTAACCTAACTTTAATTTTATCAAAAGGACCAGGATGAATATGAAAATAAGTTAATTTATGCGCCATACGGAGGTTACATTTACTATCATAGTTGTAAAAATTGTCTAAATGTTGCTTGTTTACTAAATCTTCATTAATTTTGAATAAGTGTTTAAAAAACATGTTACGTGTTGATTTCAGCAGGCTAGGCGGATCAAACATATATATGACTTTCTGTTGTCCATCAACTTCAAAAAATGGTTCCTTAGGGGAAACATTATTAGCATGAGAAATGCGAATGAAATTTGACCCTTGATCAGTAATAAAGCATTTAACATTAAGATTTATATTTCTTAATCGGCGAATTGCAGAAAAAATAACGAAATTAAGATCCGGCCCAGAACAGCTATTTGAAACAAGGTAGGCAATAGGTTGTTTCCAATTATATTTGATTTCTCTGAGCATGAGAACAAGAGCGTATTTTGCAGGTTCATATGTTCTAAAATAAATTGATTGATTAAAACCTATTATCTCATCTTTAGAAACATTGTAAAATAAATTTTGTTTTATTGACATTTCATCAGCACATAAAATGCAGTCCAAAGCATCAGGATGAAAACTACTAATTTTAAATTCTTAAAAGTGAAAAAGGAAATAATTTAAGCCAGGTTTTAAATCATATTGTGAAGTTACTCTTCTTAAAGTGCATATAGAAGGAAGAGAAAAAGATTTTTGAAGAAAATGAAACACCATAGGGCTAAGAAAATATACAGTTAAAGCCCAGGCTGCTTACGCATAGCTGTGAATATGTTATTTTCATCATTTTAAAGGGTTACAAATGCATACTTTTTTTTTATTATTAAATTTTTTTATGTATTTAAGACAATCTCATATCACATTATTTACGTAAATTTTCTATTCCTGTTTCGATTCGTTGACACAGGTCTAACAACATTTTTATTTTATTTTTTTTTCTCTGAAATTGAATAAAAGATAGTATGAATAATATAGAATACATTTTTTATATTTAAACAATAATAATTAAAGTAACATATACAATATAGTACAATACAATACATAAGATAGTATGAATAATATAGAATTTATTTTTTATATACAAAAAATAACAATTAAACATATTTTAACATATTTTTTTAACATTTTCTTTTAAATATATTAATACATTTTTTTCATGTTTTCTTATATTTGTTTTTTGTGTTTTTGTTAATTGTTTTATTGTATATTTTATTGGTCTTAAATCATTATTCCCAATTACCTGTGGTACATAGGGTTTCACATCTTTTAAATTAAATTTATGCAACTTGTTTGTTAGAGGGTATTTCACGGTGACAAAATTTGCATCGCATTCGACGACGATAGCAGCATAGTATGGATAACCCACGGTTGTCACATTAACTGGAGATCCAATTGGAAAAGGTCCATCGGACCTGCTCTCCCCACGTTTGGATGTTGATGATGAGTGTTCTGCTACTGGTTCAACGGGTATCTGTAAAACATAATGTTCAGGTATTAATATTAATTTGTACAAAATTGTCATTAAAAAAAAAAAACCTGAGCTGATAAAAACCTAATATACAATATACTTACGACATTATCTATCTTTGAGCTGCTCTCCCCATGGGTCATCGACAACTGCTCTGCTACTGGTTCAACGGGTATCTGTAAAACATAATGTTCAGGTATTAATATTAATTTGTACAAAATTGTCATTAAAAACATTACAAACATTACAAACATTTTATACCTGACCGATAAATATCTAATTTCAATATACTTACGACACTATCTATCTTTGAGCTGCTCTCCCCCCGTTTGGATGTTGATGATGAGTGTTCTGCTTCCTCTTCCACACAATCTTGATAATCATCAAAAACAGCTTTTTCATTATCCCTTATTTTTCTTCTTTTAGTCTCTTGGTTGGTGTTTGTTATACAATTTAATTTTTGTCTGTGGATAGTCGAGGGTAAGCCCTTAAAATTTATACCGATATATGTCCACCGGACCTCTGTCGGGTCTTTAGGATAACCGTACAATTTCATTATTAATTTTATTTCCAATATTATTGATTTGTTAGGTTGTATTTCTTTACCAAGTATTTCCCATTTTTTCAATTTAATATGATAATTAGGGTAAACATTATGCGATTCCAAAGGGCGTTCTCGTATGTCAATTTCCGACTTGTTGTATAACGTCTTATAAAAATTATATGGTTAACTTTAGCTGTACATTAAGGGGATTAACCTAACTTTACTTACCGAACTTAATGTGTCAATGCGGCGGATCCAAGTAGCGACCAGATTTTTAGCAGATTCACTGACGTTGCTGTTCCCGAAGAGTACCACAAAAAGATCACGAACTCAACCTGAAATGACGCCACGTGGTTTTTGTAATGATTTTAAAAATTCTCATACTCTTCAAGCGTTATACTAATTAGGCTTTTATTGTTTTTTTGAGATTAACATTCCAATAAAATGAGAGAAACCAAACGTCTGAAATGTAAAGCCATTATATCATTTTCAAAAAAAATAATATATTTTAAAAAAACCGAGCGAGTGACAATGAAGCTCCAGGCGAACACTATGACAAAAGTTATATTTTCTTAATCATCATGACCTGGTCTATCAGAAAAGTACAACTTGATAAAGTTTCGGTAAAAAATAAAGGAAAATAAACCTTATGTTCAAACACAAAATAACCCGCTAAAATGATGAAAAATTTCCAAATATTTACGTTCAAATCGTTATTTCTTGAAAAATATTTGAAGTTAAGGTAAGTTTAGTAGATATAAAGATTCAGCGTGATATAATCTATCAGAAAAATATAAATTTATATAGTTTAGTTGAGAAAAACAGTTTTTTATACTATATTTGGTGCGCAGAGTTAAAAAACAACGTATTCACAGCTATGTGTAAGCAGCCTGGACTTCAACAGAAATCTACGAAAAAATATTTTCTTTAATATAGCACATATCGACTTGATTTTTTTTTT
>NW_019104067.1:797167-845218 GCF_001856785.1 Myzus persicae | reverse complement strand
AATATTCAATGTGACGATATGTAGAGGGGAGGGTGGTAACTGTTGCCATGCTAAACGTTTTGTTTGCGATGAGGTGAGCATAATAGTATATTATTTTTTTTTTTTTCTTTATTAATGGCAAAAAAGTTATTAAATTAGATGTATTCGTACATTATAAATGAGAACCAAAGGACTGTTGTCTTTCGTAATAATATGTTATTATTCAATTCGTATATGTATTTAATAACAATAAAAGAGTCACTTGGAAGGTACCTTATGTATACGGTTTGACGTACTCGTATTGAGAATAATATCGATGTACTTATAGAAAATAATAAATCTAAAAAACATGACACAAATTTCTGTACATCAAGACGTGGTCTATAAACGATAACGTATTTTGATTGAAATAAAAGATTTAAAGTTATAAAAAAATCTTAACCATCCACCACATCGTACTTTTCCTATTAAAGCTGATACGGCAACCTGAAAAGAACGAACGGCAGTAACGGAACAATCGGAAAATGTAATGGTTTTCTCTAGACCGGCATTCCCTGTCACGACAGAGCACTCGATTTCATTGGTCAATATTTTCATTAAATATAACAATACGAAAATACGGCCTTATATTTTCTTTCAATTATAGTTTCTAACAATGTAAACCTAGTTATAATAAACAAAAAACCTATATAATATCATAATGTATATTATAATAACAATACAACTACACAATTAAACATTTAATGAATAATAAATTTACGTTTATAAAATTAAGTAAATAAAACATTATATTATAAACGTCGCTAAAAACGCATAATATTGTATTATATCATAAAACAGTAAGGAATAAATTACAAATAGTGTATGGCCACGAGTTTCACAAGTCTATTTTCTGTTTTAAAACGCGTAAATGTTAAGTATAATATATTTTAACTTGCTTTGTACTAAAACAAAGCTACCTACGCCGAAAGCCCGTAATTAAATACTATATATACTTAAAGGGAAAGATGGTTTTAACTAGTGCCTACTTTTTTTCATTATTAATGTTATCAATGCGGACCAGCAGTACAACGCTGCAGACGGATATAATATTTTTTGCAACATCAGCGATTCTATACAGTCTACACGACAATAATAATAAGTCGTAGTATGTCTCGTATTTTTTTTTTCTTTAAAAAAGTAAAGTTTTCGAGAACAGAGCTCAGAACGTCCGGGCTGAGTCCCAGAATTGATGCTCTATAAATGGGAGGGCTGCACGTGTCACAACGATAGTGTGCACACATATTATTATTAAAGTGTATAATAGCGGTTGAAAAGGGATAATATACGATCCTTGCAAGATATATAAAAAAATGAAAATGCTAATATTTTTTTTACCATTCAATCGAAGTAGTACATTTTTAAAACGCGAAGACTATTTATTGTCAACTGTAAAAATGTAACAAGAATCGAAAAAATAAAAGTCATTGCTGAACCAAATGTATATGATTATTATTATTATTATTATTATTATTATTATTACTATTATTATTATTGTTATTATACGTGTACGAGCTACCACAAAAGTCTAGGATGGGAAAGTGACAATCATCTGCCTTACAACTTATTATTGTAATTTTATTATATGGTATCAGTTGGATGTTTTTCAAGCCTACATTCCGTGGATAGTCTGTAATATATCTCGTTTCAGATTTTTATACATAGAAAAAGTGTGTGTATGCGTGTGTGTGTGTGTATGTGTGTGTGCGTTTATTTAGGGAGGTACATTAACTCGAACGGGGACGGTAGACAGGTGTATTGTGTGTGTGTATATAATACAAGTGAATAGTTATAATAGTTTGTGGAGGAGACGCGATTCGAAATACGTCGGAAAGTTTGCAGGTGAGCAGACGCCACAACGATGACGACGATGACGACGTACGTTACCAGCAGTGTTTTAATTTATAATATTTCAGAATCCCCGGGGGAGGGATGTGGACTAGGAGGATCTGAGGAGACCAGGCATACCACTCTACCCCCTGGTGAAGTGATTAATTATCGCGTCTACCGAGGGCGGCGATGATGGAAGTTGAATAATGTATCGCTAGCGAGGAATCCGACGCGAGTAAATATAATACGAGCGCATACACATGATCAACGTAAGCTTCCCCAATGGACCTGACACGGGGTGAGGGGGTTAAAGTGGTAGAAACCTTAGTTGGTCGCTTATTACATAGGTATTTGTGTGCTATATGTGAGGTAGGGGAAAGCACGTATTGCTGCAGCGTTTGGAGGGATTTGGATGGGCTGGGTTTTCGAGGAGGTGATATTATATAAGAATTATTGTGCGTGATGTTTCAAATTTTGACACTAGTGAAAGAAGACGATTTCCAGCTCGGGGAGTTAGGTTGACCCGATCCGACCGTTACATATACTACCGAAACCGGTAGACCATCAAACCGGTCGGTATACTTAATATTATACACTTGCAGCATCGAGCAGCAGCAGATGATATTATTATGTCCGACGGTTAACAGTTTTTATTTCGCTTACAAGATAAAAAAAAAATCGTGTGCATAGATGATTATTTTATTTTACTAACTAGGGGAGTTGTATACAATATTATACCTTCGTCCTAAACATACTGCTAATGTACGTTTTAACAGTATGTTTAGGATACCTATACTATTATTGTCGACAAGTGATGTTGCGCTCGAATGTTAATACAATTTCACAATATTATTAAAACTCAACACTCCGTCTAAACGATACTAATAATGCAATATCGTGTATTTAATGCGATTCGGACAAGACAAGCAAAGCAAAAAAAAAAAAAACCGTAAAAACCGTAAAACCCAATAAAAACAAATGTGTAAAAAAGTGTCATCTGTCGGGGTAAACAAGTTCACATGGCGTTCACCGCAGTTTTCCCTCGGTGCGTGTTGTGTTAAGTTTTAACCTTATACACCTATGTAACCTAACGATAAAACTAAAAAAAACCCGTCGAACCACTTCATACATATAGTGTAAACGATAAACACGCGACGATTAAACAATATAATATTATAATATATATTACCTATTACATATTTTAATACATTAAAAACACAAAATAATCACACACAATATTATAATACAATAGTATAAGGCGTGCGGGAAATGTGCCTGGGGAGAGTGCGAATCGTGCGGGGTGACTGTAATATATATATAGAGAGCGTACACACACACATATAATAATAATAACAATGATAACAACAACAACAACAACAACAATTATTTCAGCAGGCCATTTGCGGGCTTTTTTTATGAGATACCTAACCCCGTCGGCGGTCACACGGCAGCATTTACACAGTGTAGGTCACAATATTATACATATAGGCTTTTTGTGTGCGAATGTGTGTGGTTGTGTGTGTGTGTGTGTGTTTGTCATTCAAGTTTCGGTATACACGATATAAGACGATAAGATATCGTGTTTTAAAAATAACAGTAGTAACATAATAGACTTATAAAAAGACGGACTGCGCTTAGATAGAGAGAGAGAGAGAGAGACAGAGAGAGACAGACAGACAGACAGACAGACAGACAGACAGACAGACAGACAGACAGACAGACAGAGAGATACAGAGACAGAGACAGATATCGTGTCATGATCGAAAAAAAGTGATAATATTATATTAATAAAGCGTACTTATATAGGAAATTCAAGCGAATAAGTGCAGCTCGGGAGAACTATACGGGACGTACTGATTTATGCAACGAAATAATTTAGCGTCGCGACTCTTTATTCTGTCTCGTCGATAAATAATATCAACCGTCCGGTTCCTCTCGGCACTCGGCAATCGATAACAATTGATTTTCTTTCCAAATCGTAAGGATTTCCGAATGCCAAGACGAATCGCCGGACGCCCGGCGTTAAACGTACAGCTGATTCTAATTCATTGGCGGACGGGGGCGGGGCGAGGAAAGCGCAGACCGTCTCTGTACACGTCCACACGTCGAGTACGGTGTCATATACAGTATGATATTATACAAGTCGTGTGTTGGTATGATATTATTATGAAGTATAAGAGAGAAATGTAAAAAACAAAAATAAAAAATAAAAAACAAAAATCATAAAAAATAAAAATAAATTGTATATCGTTACAAACCCTTACGCAAATCGGACTATATACCTACAGGATTGTAATTAATGGGCGCACGTGAGACGGCGATCGCGGGGAACGCGGACGGTTGCGGTGACGCTGCTTGCACGTAATCGGCCGGGTTCGAGCTGTACATGTCCATGGTGGACGGGGCGCCGGGGCCGGGCGACGTGGCCGGCGGGAACGCGGCGGCCCGCGGGTTGCCGGGGCCGCCGGTGTGCGGCGACGCTGGTGGCCCGAAACCTTGTGCGGCGACCGCGGCTGCCTGATGGTGGTAATTGCTCATCACTTGAAAAATACACACGCACGGTCATTTGATAAACATAATACAACAATTTAGTTAGTATAGGTATAAGTTTAGTGTTTACATTATACTATACGATGATGGTAATAATATAATAATAAGTAGTATAATAATAATAATAATAATAATAAAAACGGCAACGATGATATTATTATGAAAATAATATCTCAGATAATGACACATAATATTGTAACTACTACACTATACAATACGACATCGTAATAATAATATATTTTTTATACCCACGTCATGTTTTATAAAAGGAACAAATCGTGTTATTAAAACACGCGATTCAATCGGAAAGCCGCACGTGCTATATTACAACGATGAACTACCGGGTATCGTTGTGAGTTGTGCGAAGAGACCGGGCGAAACGCCGAACACTATATTTTATTTATTTATTAATTGTTTTTTTTTTTTTTTTTGCGCACAGTTCAAGCACCATGTTAATTATAACGATCGCCCCGCAGCGGTTACGTATAGTATCAATATAAATTACAATATTTAGGCCGATTTTCCGATCAAACCACGTGGCATACCTACTGTACAATATAATGATATATTATACATACGATCCATATACTGCAGCAGTGTAATATATATAATATAAAATATTTCCGACGTGTACGATTGAAAAATCGTTCAGCACCGGTGTGATTTTTGGTGATGTAGTCGCCCCCTGGTAAAATGAAATTAAAGCAAACACTGACTGGCTGGTCAAATTTCGGTAGGTATCATTAGCTGATAATTACATCGGTATGCTTTTAAGCCGCGGTAAAATGTTACTAGTGACCGAGAGGTAAATTTTCACTAGATGTATTTTACCGAAGGTGGGGGATACAATTTCATTTAGGAAAAAATCACGGTCACATCGGCATGAACATCGAATGCACTCGCAGTATAAATATATTTAATTTAGTGCTACAGATCGACGATTAGACCAGATGGAAAATATTCATTGTGGATTTGGAATTCAACCAGTCAGTAATCCACCCGATATCGATTTTAGCGAAGGAGTTTTCAATTATTATTCTTGAATTTTTAAAACACATACCACAGACAAGGATATACGTTTGTTTAGAAAGTTTTAATTTTGAAAAACCACCAAAGTAACAAAGTAAGATTGAAAGCTTACAATTTTCTTTTTTTTCGAAAAACCGATCGGTTGATTAATTTCAAAATTTGTGTTCTGAATATTATTCTTCGTAATACGTCACGACTTTGGCTAAAATATTGTATATTACGGATATTATGAAATGTTCGCAAACGGTTTATTTCAACGTTCATCAATATTGTACGCATGTAATATTATAATAGTTTACCTGTGCAGTTGCATGTATTATAAAGTATGATTTTTCAATCAAACCACGTACTGAAATATAATACATTATTGTACAGGGCGTTCCATTTAACCACCTGCACACAATGTTGCTGTACAATTTTGTGAATTTGAAAATTATGAGTGCCGTAATAAGCACGTCAAACCGCGACCAAACGTCGAGTAAATTTATTATTTTTATTTATATTATTATGTAAGTAAATATATTTTATACGGTTATGTCGACAATGGTATTGTTACGACAGCCGTCTTGTGTGTGTGTTTGTGTGTGAGTATGTCTGTGCGCGTGTGTGAGTGTGCATGTGTGTGTGTTTGAACAAAATTTGAATACTCATATTATTATTATAACTAATTAACCTATATAATATACTTAATGTTATATATTATACTAAAGTGGACCTTGAAAAATCTGCTGCTCTAAACAAAAACTTATCGTATATGGTACTGGGAAAAATGAATAAAAAAACAAATTAAATTATATTAGTATATAATTATATATATATATGTATATGTATAGGTGTATGTGTGTATTATTATTATTATTACTGTTCGGTTACATAATATCATTGTATATAACATTTACGGAGCACATTCTAGCAAGTGACAATCATATTATAAGAGGTACCTACATACAACATACTAAATAATATATCATGGTACGCGTCTGAATGTCACACACACACAACTACACAAGCACTCATCATCGTGTTGCTGATGGAAAGATGTTTGTATGAAATATAAATATTTAAGAAATAAGGAAAGAAAATAGGTGAAAAACAGCAAACCGCCACTGATAAGCCAAGCAAAAAAATTATATTATATTATAGCGTGATCAAAAAAAAAAGTTAGTTGTTAGTTGAGTTTTTCTATTTTTCTGTAACTTAGGTACTAAAACATTTTCCATACACGTCGTTATAATATCTTCATCGACCGTTGCATAATGTAAAAAAAATGAATAGTGAATTCATCACGTGAAAAAATTACTCTTCTCTTTGATACGACACTGTGGCCGCTGTAAGTTATCGACTAAAAGTAAAAATATCGAGCGAAGGGTATTGTGGCAAAAACAATAGCTCACATTTCGTTTGTTTTATTCGTGAACTGTGCGTCTGACACCACTATACCGCTTTCTACGCGATTACGACATTATAATAATTACAAATTGATGCCAACGTCACGAATTCAAATTTTAATGCGTACCTGTATGGATCGTCTACACCATATAATATGTTATCGTTTGTGATGGAACCAAATATCGGCAAGTACACATTATTATAATAATGTACACCCAATCGAACTTAGACGTACCAAGCGTTGTAGCAGTATTATCCTTATTCTTCACATTATTATTATTATTATTATTATTATTTACAATTTTTTATTGTAATCTAATATTGTACTGACAAGTGACATTTAGTACGTTGTATAACGTGATTTAATAAAATATGATTAATAGTTGATTGAAAAGTGATTGGCGATTTCGCAAGTATGACATAATTATAGTATATTATTGTAATAATATTATGTGCATTATACACGCGATCAATTAAATGGATACATCGCATCGTCGTGGTTTTAATTTTATCTTAGTATTATCATGGGGCGGAGACTGGCTCAAAAACAAATACAATTGTACTTATACTATAAATTAACGAATGAAAAATACATAAAAAAAAGTCTGATAATATTTCATCTAACCACGTGCGTATAGACCATCGACGAAGACTGGTATTAAACAAATCAAATACCGTATTATATTATATGACTTTATCGTCTTTGTGTTGTATGTTTCAAACCGCATGTAATATTACCATTATTATTATCATCATTATTATACCTAAACAGTCATCATAATACTATTTTTATAACAACAAGACCGCGAAAACGACACGTAGAATTTAAGATAATTATGTATATTAAGATATTTTTTTTACCACCAATGCCGCTTGATGATCGATTAAGTAAACTCGCACAAAAGTATAAAATAATAACAATAATAATAATACTGTGGTCTGTAGCCAGTATGTGTGTATTTACATAATTAATTATATATTAAAGGTCTGTCATGTCCTGATATATTTATTTTTAAACGTCCTTCTACTTTGTAAACCTACCTAAAAGGGTAAAGTTTGTTATTATTGTTTGGAGTCAATATTATAATAATATGATCAGTTAGTTTGTCAGAAATCAACTGCAAGTTACAACGACATGCTATACGTTATCATATTTGCGATATTAAAAAGGGAATTGGCTGCTAAAAAAAGGTGTATACTAAACACATAAAAGCATTTTTCATTTCGAGTTTTGTCAACATACATACCACTGAAAATAAGGACGTAACACATACCCACCAAAATACGCACACAAGTGGCTCGGCTTGTTTGGGCCAGGACAATATTTGTTTTCGTCAATTAATATTTTTAAAAATAACTACAGCAGACTAAATTAATGGTAGGTATTATATTTTGTTATTATGACTTTGTGTTACCTACCACCTGCCTCGTAAAGTATTCAAAAACTTTTTTGTTATTCAATACTATTTTAATACTTTTTGAACAAATTATTCGAATACGTATTCTGAATAATTTTTTTTGTATTTTTTTATTCATTAAAAAATATTTTTTTTTAACTCAAAAAATAGTTTATATTTGTAACAATTTTTTTTCATTAAAAATCGGGTACATTTTTAGTTATAAACAATAGTTTTTCTCTTTGAATGAAATATCATTGACCCTCGTTAATTTTTTCAAATATTCGATTATGTATTCCGAATACAAAATAAAAGTATTCTTTATAAGACTGCCCACCACTTATAGTATAAAACAAATTACAATATTTGTTTCATGTAACATCGTTTAAATGTTCCTTAAGTATATAAGATATGAATAAAATATATATGTATATATATATATATAAGGACAGAGTTCATGCAAATGTTATACAAATTTAATTATTAATTACCGTTCGAGTTTCCAACCACCGTTTAATATCGTTTTGTGTTGGTTTTAAACTTTAGGCAGAGGTGGGTAGCGGTAGGAGAAAAAATGTATTTTATTATAATATTTGGTCGAGTAAATGGGGCGGGTTTGTACGTGCACAAACGCGATGAGACATCCTGTATGTATAATATTTGTATATGTGTGACGTGTTTAACAAAATACTTATACTGATAACTGATATTATAATAATAGGTATGTAGGAAATGTTCTTTTGTTTCAATAATATTTATACATGTATGTACGATACGGAAAATTACGAAACACGAGTCTACAATAACAAAACATTCTATTGCAAAAACAAAACAAAAATAAAAGGTATAGTAATAATATTGTAGAAATACACATATTCCTACATAATGTAATAATATACATAGGAAGGTATAATATTATATTGTTCGAATGGATTCCAAATAATATCAATATACAAACACGATAATATTATATACATACTAATATAATAGGAGGTATTTGTATATGATATACACATCTTAACAAATAAAAAAAAAAAAGGAATTAAGTATAAGCAGTATATAATATGTGTACTTATACACACAAATTATAATATTATTGATCAATATTAAGGACAAAAAATAATATATTATTAGTAGTGTAGAAACCCCTGTGATATGTCGGAAACAATAATAAAATAAAACAACTTCTGGTGTGAAAAAACGACAAACACTTTGAACAAAAAAAAATCAGCATTCGAGTGTAATGTGTATGTGTATGTGTGTACCTTCGTGGTGTGTAGAAAGAAGCTTTTTATAGAAGTTTTCTATAATGTATAAGCTCTTTGACAAAGGCGATAGTATAAAATCTATTAAACTGAGCTTTTAAAAAATGTCATGAATTTTTATACGTTCAAATATTTTTCTTTGGTTTTTATCGGAAAAAGGTTAGTTTATGCTTAATAATTATACGAACACGTTTAATGAAATCGGTGATTTATGTATTATTAAATACTTAGTCTATTCGTGAATAGAGAAATGTGATGCTTAAAGTAGGGTTAATATAAAAAAAATATTTTTTTTACAATAACTATTCCTAGTAACCCTAGTGCATGGAAAGTTTCAAGATATGAACCTATCTTAGCCATTAAAAAAGAATAAAGACCGGCAGATCTAGTTGGTGCTCATTGAAGAAACTATAGGTTGGTTGTTTTTTTGACCGCAAGGAAAAACAGCCGACGACCGTAGGAATGATGTAGTGTAAAACGTTAGCAAACTTTCCCACTTGGAAAAAAATTGTACAGAACAGTTTATCAGTTGCCCTGCTGAACCAATCAAGTCAGCCGTATCTTACCCTTCCTATCGGCTTTATACGTAAAAAAACAAATTTGTATTGAGAAAATAATACCTATTTATCAACATACTTGGCGAAGCTATCATATCAAAATCATAATTATGATAAAAAAAATTCAATTACGACAGCGTATGGACTTGTAAATGTGTATTAAAAACACATTAGGCACCGACTTCGGAATCGGATAACCGAGTTGAAGATAATACGTATAGTGGCATACTAACGCTTTCGAAATATTGTATCCATCTATATATATATATATATATACACATACATACACCGTTATCGTCAGTGGCACACCATCTCCACGTGCATCCACCGAGTCTCCAGCAGATATATCTGCGACCGTGTTATCGTCATTCGTCACCCCGCTCGCCCTCTCACCCGTCTCTCTCCCGCGGCAGTATGATATATATGGCCTCTATAATAACGGTCGTTCGGTCGGGTTTGTGCAAACAAATTCGAGACCGTAACACACACGTATTATAATATTACACCGGGATATTAAACACGTCGATCTGTGATAACATAATGTTAATATTATCGCGACGTCACACAATAATATGTCATTGTACCTATCGCACGGGCCGAGCGCCACACGCGCAGTACGCCGAGTTTCGCGTTCGGGGTCGAAGGCAATCATTTCGTATTCCACCCGAGCGGCGAATCCATTGCGCACGTATTTCATATGATATAATAATACATATGTATAAAGTGAGTGTGTGAGTGTGTGTGTTATAATGTGCGTGTGCCATGTATACGTATACGACACCGACGGGGGGGTTGTGTGCGGTCGTGGGGTGAGTGGGTTAAGTGCCGGAAGAATTTTTACGGTAGTCGTGTTGTAAAAACCCATGTATATACGCGTGTTGTAATGTGCTCGCGTACTTATATATACATATATTTATATATATATATATATGTAATGTATATATCTATACAGTATACATATATCCACTTTATTATATGGCACGCGTCGCGTCCGGGATAAACGCATCGGGTCGAACAGACAGATGTACCTATATATACGTACGAACATTGCGCGGTAAAACGTTTCGCTTTTTTCTACTATTATTTTTTTTTTTTTTAAAGCGACCGAAACAAAGGAAAAAGAAAAAGGCTAGACTTGAGCGCAGCTATACTTAGGTACACAGTAAGCCTTATGGGGTGGTGATAAGTGTTCGAATGCGAAATTATAGTCGTTCCACCACCACAACCACCCCAATCGCCACTTAAATAGTTTTACGGTTTCTATATTTTACAATAGCCGATTTGCGACCGCGGATTCGCTTCAATTTTATAGCGCATGATAATAATATTGTACCTACTACATATTAATATAATCGTTATGATAGTTTCATAATAATTAATAAAGTATAATGGGAGAGCTCACTGCACGTGGCCACGATGACGTGTTTTGTTGCTAGCCAAGAACACGGGGCATTGTTATTTGTTATTATTATTATTATTTACGACGATATCGATTTACATTAAGCGGAATAAACACAGAGAAAGAAAAAGAAAATTAAAACGAGCCGACCAAACGGAAGTGCCCGACGTGCAGCGATCGTTCGTCTTTTACACGCGGTCAACGGGGACGCGGTCAACGGGGACGCGGTGTTGCCATTGCACAACAACCCTCGCCATATATAAATAATGAAAATTATAACCGTATAGTGTGGGTGTGTGTGTGTTCTTGTGAATACATATTTTATAATAATAATAATAATATAAATCGACTCGCGTGTGTGCGCGCGTTCATTTGTCATCCTCCTTCCGCCCCGACCGGATATAACGGCGTGCGAACGGTGAAAAGCTCGACGCCACACAACTATATAATATGCGTAATACATGTAAAGCATGTGCGTATATTTATATGTTTAATATATATATATATATATATATATATATATGCATAATGATGTATACGTATACCCGTCGCGCGGTAATCCTTTCTTTACGGCCCTGCAGCTTCCCGCGATCTACCCTCTCCCGGGCTCGCCGGAGCAGTATACACCGCGGTCGCCACGCACGAACGGTCCATTATGGTAATTATTAAAACTCACCCTCATCTCCACCACCTCCGTTCACGAGCAGGTACCCAACAATAGTATAATTTTTACACACACGTAGCGCAAGCCTATAATAATATTATTACGTTATATATTACGTAAATACTGCGCATTTACAACCGCAGTGTTGGGTTATGGCCGTAATACTGCGAGTATTGCAATACATTTTGGTGGGTATACGGCGCGTGTTATGAGAGGTATATAATATATTATGATTGTGTGGTATAACGACGTGCCTACCTTTACGTATGTGAAAAAGTAACAGGGTAAAATATTTCAATCCCCGGAAAGTCGTCCTACCCACGAGTCCTAAGTGAATAATACCAAATACGTAAATGCTGAGCGGGGTAACGCGCTACCTCAAAGGTTGAACGCAAAATAAATATTATAATATTTCATACAGACTATATGTACGGTGAACGTAATAATACTCGCAGTAATAATATTTTCCAACGGATTTAATGTTCGTCTCAAGTCGAAAAAAAGCTTATAGTAACGTAATCGATTCACCAACGAAACTTCGACAATTTTTGCTTCACCAAGCAACCGACAAATTATTTTTCGATTGTAAACTTCCATACATAGAATAGATAGTAATAAATTATACTTTTAAGTCGTGTAAAGCATAGTAGTATATAGGCGTGCAACAATAGACAACAATCGACCGGGGTGGAAATCGAAAGCCATAACGTATTTATATCTTACTATAGTTTTCAACGGAGGGGGGGGGGCGGAGCAAGGGCAAGGTTTATTTTTACTTTTTAAGTGCGACACCCTTAGTAACGAATTCGTGGTTACTACCCAACACAGTGTTCGGTGTAATATAATCAAAATATAGTGTGCAGACTGCAGGAACGTCGCGAGAACCGCATCATAGCAATAATTATTAATGTAATGCTATTATTTCAAACGCGGAAAAACGATCGAATTTTTCTCTTGTCCGCAAAAGGTCGTCATCGGCGTCGTGACTGCAGCAGTGTATTGCTATTGTACATAATATTATAATACACGAAAAATAATTATGACGAGTTTATTTCTTCCATAAATCAACGGATATTACCCGGGACACGTATAGGGACTTGAGTTTAAAACGATCGTTTCGCGACTCAACATTAAGCGCACGTGTATTATATATATATACATGTATATATTATATACGCACATATAAACGGATATATATATACATTGCAACGCGTATCCCATCCCTTCACGAAATACTTTAAAACGCAATATAAATTCAAATTGCTGTGTCGACGACGACGCGGCGAAAAATAATTACGTTGATATTACACGCGGCGCGACGGTGTGCACATAATAGTAATAATAATAACAACACCGACAACAAAAACAACGGCGACGACGAGAACGATACAGCGTTCTCCACTAATTCCATAGTCATTCGCAGGTCTCCCCAGCCGACATTTTCGGAGGTCACGTTTTAAAAATTCTCAACGTTTCGTGCTCACATCATATCGTAGCGGACTTGCGAACGCTCGGGGGTGAATTATTCATTCCTGCGACGACCGAATTCGGGTTTTGATTTTAACGAAGTCGCGTTCCGTTAATGTTTTATAACGATAGGGACTTTCGACGCGGACGTATGGCGTAGTTAATATCCGGCGGATACCATGGCGACTCGACTAGCGTATTGTATAGGGTACCTGGGCACCACCTACTTTTGTTTCGACTTCGGTGATTGTTTGTATACGCTCGGCATCGGAATAACAAGATGTAAATATTCTACAAAATTATGTACAGGCAGGGACCGACTCGTATAGGTGAGACTACACGTCATACTAGTGTATCTAACTGATGGAAACGATTGAAATATGTATAAATCGAACTAGTGTATATCTAACTGATGGAAACGATTGAAATATGTATAAATCGAGAGCGTTTAGTCCACAGTAGGTACATAGCGTCGACAGTATACAGGCACAAGGACTGCTGCAGTTGGACATGTCATATTTTATTCGAACCGTATATTTACGAGGAGATTAAATTTTCACGACGTGCCAGTGTCATGTCACTGCCACTCACTTAGAATTATTCGAGAAAAAACAATAATACGTACGGCGGGCGAGAGGCGAACAAAAATTGTTTATTCCGACGTCTGCAGCTTTCAGAAGAGTAAGAAGGAAATTATGATAAAAACTAAAGCAAAACGAAACGTTCCATCGCGTGATATGACAGCGGTGTGGACGGTATAATAGATATGAAAAATTACATAAAAACTTCTTAACGCACCAACATAAGTAACCTAATAGAAAGGTCGTACAAACCGTCATTCGTCGTTTCTCTTATCCAGGTTATGTACATAATAGTAACAGTTGTTCGGATATGTATAATGTAGATATTTCATTTAGTAGTGTAGTAGTCGAAGGGGTTCGCAATATAAATGTGGACTGGTGAGAGGATGTTATTTTATACCCACTTTCACCACAGGAATGATACTAGTCATACGGATCATCTTTAGTAATATTTTAGACGACGATGACAGAGCGCACTAACAGTTGCAATAGAGACATTCATAAGAACCTGGGCCAACTATTCCAACTTCCACTCTTTTTATGAGACAAACGTATCTTATTTATAGACAACTAAATATTGTTATCACGCATATTTTCATTTTGTTCTTTTAAACCAATATTTTTAAAATAGTGAAATTGGGACCATATTCTTTCAAATGTCTCAATCTCAATGAAAAACTATTTCCATGGGCATGATAATGTCATTATAAGGGTTGAGGAAGTACAAATAAGGGTATTAAATAATATAAAATAACAACTTGGTACGATGTGCGGTTGATAGTCAACGTAGAAAATTAAACACGCGGTGTACATGGTTATTGGTATCATAGCGAGACGTCGTCTGTTTTTATTTCGGGAGAACGACTTAGTACGTTAAAAGATTTATCTGTCTTATTTTTCTTTATTGTATAATATTAAATTTAATATTTTTTTCCCTTCTTTCGTAAAGTTCGAAAATCGCGTGCTCTCATATTTATATATTCTATACCGCTGACTTTGTGCGACCAGCAGCAGTACGACTAATTGCAAATTATTATAATTTAAAATGCGGATTAAGAGAACCGTCGGAGTTCAGTCATATTTTTTTCCGACGACTTCGGTGCCTGTGCCCACCCCTCCACCGGACCGACCGACGGGTTTTGCAAATTTTGGCCGCGCTCCGATGGCTCTCTAACCATCCGAATAAATAATTAATTTTTAACAATTCCATTTCGTTAATTGCTTCATGTTATTATATTTGACTGGAGGTTTTTTTTGTCCGTTCGCCTCGTTTCGTTTCTCCCTGTATCTCTCTGTTTATCTCTGTGCTCTCTCTCTACATAGTTCGCCAACGGTTTTTCGACGCTGACGAAAAAAAAGGAAATCTAATAATATATACACACAAGCGTATTTATATATCTATATGTGTATGTTTTTATATATGTGTGTGTGTATTTATATATCGGGAGAAAAATAATAACAATAAAAACAAAAGCTTCTGCTTGTGCGAGATTATGAATTTCCTCCACAGCTCGTGGCGAGGGGGTGCAGGCGGACGGGCCGTGAGTGTGTAAGGGTAGAGCGCGTCTACCCAATTTGTCGGAAAACATCGCAAACGTCGACTACAATAATACAATATGTATATATTATATATGTATGCTATTTCCGAGGCGCGTGAACGAAATTATTTACACGGCGGCGACGGCCGATCCAGTTACATAGTGTGTACATATATATATTATATACACATATAAATATATACACCCGTATATACGACAGATAGAGTGATATCTTTTTTTTTTTACATCGTCCAAGCGAGTCTTACGAATTTACCGTTTTCATTTTTTGAACTCTTCGGGCCGTGGATATATTCTATTTTTAGCTCTGTGTTTTATATTTTTTCATCATCTATTTAAATATGTCTCTCATTATAAAAAATAAACATTTGAAATTGTAACTGCACAGTCTATTATTCGTGAATAATTAAACACATCAAATTTAATTTGCAAGTCAGTAAGATATGCATTATTAATAGGGCGAGGCGGGGTCGTTTTGTTTAATGGACCAAGTTGGCCCTACGAATTCGACGAACGACGCTTTTCAAAATCAAAATCGAAAATTTATAATTTAAAATATTAATTGTCGTTGCGTAACGATTCCGAAAATAAACCGTTATATGCGCAAACATAAATTAAATAGTGTATGGTATCACCGTGCATAACCCAATTATTTGTATTGACGCAACAGACGAGCACTTCATCCGGGGTTTTTGCAACGTTTTTATTTCTCCCATAACTATAGACCCGAACATATTTTACGTACATACGTATATAGGTACATAACAACATAAAAACATAAAAATTGACGGTTACTGTTAACGAATGAATTATGGTTTAAAATCGATTGTAAATAAGAGTACGCGCGTGCTATATCAAAATAAATAAATAAAACAGTAGTTACACTAGTCGAGTCCTCTTCCGTTCGCGATAGAAATATTTTGTCGTTAGGCTATAAATATAACAACATATATTATTATGTATCCCTACAACCCCAAAGCGGCGTGTCGGTTATTCGCACGCGTCGATTTTTCACACTCCGCCCTCTCACCCCCTACCCCTCCTAACACCGTCGCCCACCCAATGAGCGCATTTATAGTTAACAACGCCAATGTATATAATAGAGGACGAATAACCCGTGTTTAGCCTGCGAGTTGGCAAAAAATAATAATACAACGATTGCGACAAAAAGATAAAAATATAAACCCACACGAAATACGTGAAAATGTGGGGGTGCCTGGATAATTTAATAGATAAATAAGGGCGGACCTGTCCCCCGCTCCTCTCCGTTCCGGTAGTCGACCATCGATTATGCATCCATCAAAATGAACGTCCGAATATTACCGAAAAATATTACCTACAACCTACCTATACACGGCAGCCGCCTTCACCCCATAACAATGTATACCGGTATCGTTTGGAGATCTAGGGAAACCCGTAAATCGCACGGGTAATATTAATAAAGACCCAGAGGCGGACTTACACGGGCGGGCAAGAGAAGGAGGATAAGCCCAAAAAAAATTCATCCAGATACGACCGTGGGGTTTGTAAAAATATAATAACAAGGTCGACAGCTGTGGAGCTAGTGTTCGGAATTTGAATAAAATATAATAATATTATACTAATAATTATTATTCTCAGAAAATCAATCTCCAGAGCAAATCGCGTAGTAGTAGTAGTAGTAGTAGTAACAGTAGCAGTAGTAGTACGATTATTATTATTATTATTATTATTATTATTATTACTATTATCATTACTACGACAATATTATACGTTTACAACCGCGAGACGGCCTGGAGGTTAGTGTATTACAATAACAATTATAACTATTATTAATAATGTTGCGTATTCCGGCGACACGTACATTATTCGCATGCACGCATACTCGAATATAATATTATTATACTCACGCCTCGACTTCCGCGGGACAAATGGAAAGAGAACAATACATCCGAAGTCGCGTCTATACGGCTGATGGGCATGTATTGTATATAATATAAATATATTTGTGCGTAGAGAGAGAGAGAGAGAGATGGCTAGGACGACAGCTCCAGCAGAAATATCCGGATATGAGTTTTATGAGTTCTGAATTCGAGGGATTTCGTGGATCATTTTTTTCCATCAGAGTAAATTATGAAAATATCACCAAGATGATGATAATAATAATAATAATACAGAATCCGTGTTTCGTATGAATGATACATAATATAATTTGATATGTCTTTTTATGATTTTTTTTCCAACGAACTTCGTATAATAATAATGATGAGGTGTCATTATACTATATATTTAAACGAAATATAATTGTGAAGTTTTTAAGGGAAAATTCCATAATATTGTACAGCATCTTTTTGGTACAAATTTAGATACATCTGGACATTTCGCATAAAATTCAATGTTGTCGGTATTCAGATTCTATTACTACACGAAACTCAATTTTTATAGCTTTCGATAACTTTTTAAAATTGAATTTGTCTTATTTTTCCTAGGGTGTTATTAATATGAATTATATGTTTTAATGTGCGTATTCATAAATTGGAAGTACCCACCTACCGTGTAGGTACATGTAAAGATGCGTATCTACAAAAATGATATTAAATATTGTAGTAATAATCATCGATCTCGTCCCATATAGGTACGCAGAAGGTATTATAACTTTGCGCGATCGATAAATATGACATCAAAATTATGTTATAATAATAAAATTAATACTATTATATATTATTATATTGTATAAATTGTGTATAAATATGTAAATATTCAAAAGTGGAATTATTGATTTCCACAAAGTGTTCAGATATTGTGGTTACGATGCGAGTTTTAATGTTTCCGTCGGACCGAGGAGCATATCATTATATATTATAGATATACAGCAGTACGCGAGGACGAACAACAGATGGGGTGGTCTTCTTCAAGGACGAACGGTGGTACTTAGTATAACGATAACAATAATATATACCTACACGTAAAATATGGGCACGACGCGAGAGTGTGCCATTGCGGCACAGATACGAGGTTAATAGTTTAATATAATACCGATTAATTATACGATTATAATAATAACTATTATTGCGTATTATTGCGAATAACAGCCGAGGGTCGGGTTATTCAGTCTGCTTGTACAGGCCGTGTGGTCTAAAGTTTTGCCTACGGTCGGTTTCCTTGATTATTATTATTATTACTATTATTATTATTATTATAGCGATGGTATAGATAATAGCACACACTGCACCGCATTGCGATAACGCAGCACCGCTGCACTGAGTGTATATATTATATTCGCAGAGTATGGCGAATATCGTGTTTTATCGGTCTCTATAGGGTCTCGAAGACGTTCGTTTTTGTTTCGCAAAGGAACCGCGGAGACGGCGGCGGTGGAGACATCATTGTTCACGAAAACTTTTCTGTTGGAGTTGGCGAAAACAAACGGTCGCCCGGCTGTTGTGGCGATGCGGTTCGCGTATTATTATTATTATTATTATTATTATTATTATTGTACTATTTGCAAACGAAGAAATCGCGCGCATATACCGTGGCGTCCAATTATTGTGCGATACGTTCGTGACAATGAGCAAAAACGATAACTCCCGGCCATATATCATCGGCCGTGTGTTGTTTATAAAATGTGTATGACTTATGCACGCCCTCCAAAAGTTATTGTCGTACACGGGCGGATAATGCGATAAATTCGGGTGTGCTGGTTTTCGATTCGGGAAAATAATTGCTTGCCTCATACCCGCACTCGATGACCTATATCATCCGACTGCTACTTCGTGTCGCGTCTATCGAATATGTATACTCGTCCTACAGGCGATCCTAGTGATATATTGTTATGATCTGTATACTATCGATTCGGAAACCTAAGGGGGGGGGGAAATAGTCGTATATTATATTGTGTGCTTCCGGAAGATGTTTTCACGGGCTAATCGAGACCGTCGTCGAGCGCGTCTGACGACCGAAGAAATCTCACGACATTATATGTACAGAGTATACAAGTGTTGTTATTGTTATTATTATTACTACTGTCGTCGTACATAGGACGGTGAGCACTGTTTCGATCCCCAATCTCGGAACGAAAATAAACAGGAAAACTTTAAAAAGCATGACAACCCAATTTGAAAGAAAAGTTTACGTATACACTCGATTTCTGCTGTTCGAAGGTCGTTTTTTTTTTTTTATAACCGTTTCCTGACTGCAAACTCCATCGATCCTACATATACATGTTTATTATAGTTAGGGTTCTGGGCTGCGTTTAAGTCTCAACACAAACTGCACCACGAGTAGGCAAGTGAACGGAGGGCGATTATAAGTTACTGTTCATTTTACACAATATCAATACACACACACAAATATATAATAGTTTGCAATCGCGTTCCTTGTATAATATACAGGGTGTTTATGCGGTTAGGTTAGGTTAGGACAACTATATTATCGCATCGTCCATTCGAGATCCAGAACGGTTCAAATTCGCACGTTCCGTCCGAATCAACGCTGCGAGTGTAAATCCGCATATTATTCTTCGGTGGCTGTTCGGGTTCGGTGGCGTGAGGGGGGGGGGGTGGTGGGGCGGAGTTACAGTTTGTGCTACGTTCTTCCGAGGGGTGGGCTCGCCCGATATAGTCTGCAGAAACGATAAACACACACAGCGAGTAGCGATATTATATATGTGTATTGCTGCTTATATACAAACGTAGTAACAATATACAATAACAGCCGTCGTGTGTATGTGCATATTATATAATATATAGGTAGGTACCCCACCCGCCGCCGACCATAACCCTATCCGGATATAATATATTCTATCATATTATACGCGGCGGAATACATGCACAACAATAAAAAAATATTTCCGACGATAAAATTATTCGCTGAGGCCACCATAATCATCCAACATGTGCTCGAATGGCCCGTATTATATTATTATTATTATTATTATTATTATTATTATTATTATTATTATTATTATTATAATATACATATAGACGAACGGAATTCGGAAAACGTCTGGAAATAAAGTAAAAAACGAATCTGACTGGATAAAGCTCTCCGCCACCGCCGCCGAGAGGTTCGGTTGTTTGTCGTTTTTGTTTTATTTTATTTCATTTTTTATTTTTATTTTTTTTTTGTTTTCTGTTTTAGTTTCATATATTTTTTTCGTTTTCGTTTTTTTTTTTTTTAATGCGACTGGCATTTGGATAACAGACCTGCTGCAGGGGCTTTACGGAGGAACCCTTTATCTAGCAATAATGTGGACATTAACGAACGCCGGCACATAAAAACCATAACAATCGCAATACCCGCCAGCCACTCTCCGCTGCTCGTAAAACGCATAAAACCACGGAATCGCAATTACTTTTTTTATATATATAAATATTTTTTTTTTCTTCGGCCCAGTGTATAATATAAACTATCATTTATCAACTGAACATCGAACGAGATTTCTCCTCTCTATTATTATATGGGCTGTGTGTGTGGTGTGTGTGTGTGTGTGTGTGTGTTTGTGTGATCGGCAATATTTTTTTTTTTGTTCAAGAGAAGCGGATATCGGATTTTTTATGATTACTTCCGGATAAAGCTTTCCGACCGAGGTCGCCGGACTGTTACATTAATGCATGACCACGGATTTGATGATGATTTTTTTACCACCAAGTGCGTGTGGTAGGAGGTGTGGGAAGGGCCCCACCCCCTCATTTATTGGTCGACGGGTGTCGGACGGGGGTGACCAGGCAGAGAGCGCGAGCGGAGAAACAGATAATCAATCATCCGGGTGTTCCGGAATTTGTTTGTCATCGTCGCCATCTGGCGAAATAAATTAACTGAAAATAATATTCAGAATAAATAAACACACCGTGGTATGCAGCTTTATCTTCTACTTCGGGAGGCCTAATCGGAAAATTATCAACCCGGCCAAAAGAAAAAAAAGTTAGAGATCATCACTGCAACGAATTTAATAAATAAAAAACACCCGTTTCATAAAACCATATTGTATCATTGTAGCTAATGGTAAAACCCCCTCGTTGGTAAATGATCTTAACAATTCGGTAGTAGACCGTAAATGCGTAAAATAAAAGATTATATTATCATAATAATTAAAGTATTTTAAATTATTTTTCACTGTCATAAACAGCAAACTTACCTACCTATATCGCACCATGGCTATCTACATAACCGCACTACATACCAACAAACAAATCTTTGCATAAAAATATTTTCAATTAGATGTACAGCTATATATATATATATATATTTATATATAGATTTATTACGATAAACATTCAACAATATAATATAGTCCACTGACACCTAACACAGTCAACTGACGCGTCGAATATATATGAACTACGATATACATTTTATCATACGTACCTATGTAGATTTATGTTATTATGTTAGGCATTGTCGAAATACTGATCATCTAAGATTAAAATACGATACTCTGGGTTTAATAACATACTAATATAATATACTCGAAAATAATAATAATTAATAATAGATAAGTAATAGTAATAATAATAAAAACTAATACAAATAGTAATAATATAGATAATGGGAACGTTTCAATGCTGTATATACGGACTATAGATGGTAGTATAAATATATATATATAATATATATTATATATACGATTATTAAAACTCGTCTAAATAAACTAGCGTGTGTCGTACACTTACATTTTCTAATGTACTAAATATTATTTTATTTTACTAGATAAAATATGTTATAAAAATAATAATAATAATAATAATAATAATAATAGGTAAAAATATGTATAATATAGGTACTAATATAATATAAGAAACTATACGGTCTAAGTAAATACTTGTACACTTTAATACACACAATAATATTATATCATAATATTATATTACTGTTGTACACGTCCAACTGTATGAATAATAGTGTATAGGTACTAAGAAATAAATCGATATAGTACAGTAAAAGCGCCGGGCAACACAATAATACATCGTCCAACAGCGATATAATGTATATTATTGTGATCAGACCCTACTGTGCATGTACGGTAATCGTTTTACCATGGTTATTATACTAATACAATGATATATTATAAAATGTCATCAGTTGGATCGGAACGAGCAGTGGTGTAGCTGGCTTATCTAGATAAGAAATCTTAACGACAACGAAAATTATAAAATACTATATCGCAGTCCGCTCACCACATTAACGAATAGAATAATAATATTAATATTATTATTGTCACCGTGACCACGAAATTATGTTACCAATATCGTGTTTAGCAAACACGCGATTTAGTTTAGGTATTATTATTGCGTTTAAGTCTTTCTTTACTATTTTAAGCCACTATGTAAAGTAATAACTATACAAGATAATTACAAAATATTATAATGTTTGTTCAATTCGAACGGGATAGTAACTAAGTCTATACCACTAGGCTAAAATCACTACAATATGTATAATCAATAATAATAATAATAATAATAATAATAATAATAGTAATAGTAAATATAATAATAATAATATGATTATGAGTATGAATAATATATACTGTAAGCCTGGCCAAGAACTCTACGAGGAATATTTGTATTGAGTTTTACATTTGTAAGCTGCGTCTCAGGGCTCGGGAATTCGATTAAACTTTAACTTTTCAATTATTCAAAGAGGAAGAGTGAAATACTGATAAAACTTGTAACGCGCAAAAGTTATTCGCCAGACTTCTACTGCAGGTGTTATTATTAAATATTAGACGGAAACAATCAAATTTTGGGGACGGGGCGATTTTTTCATACCGCTAAAAAAAAAATTAATAAATAAATAATAATAATAATAATAGTATAATACGTAGTATATACTTATTGTATATAAATTGTAATATTGAATATTTACTCGTGTCTATCGGAGAAGAAATCGTCAGGAAACATCTGCGTTTTCTTCGATATGCCACGCACACCACCGTCGGTTGGAATAGCATACACACACCTTTATTACATCGCACTTCCATTTGTTTTTGTACATAAATATTGTCTTTTTTCCATATGCGTACCGTATTCGTATACTCATATCATATACGGTTTTACGTACGGTTCGGGGTCAACCCGTATATTATATATATTGGGATGAGATATATGACTAGTATAGACCAAATACAACAGAAAAAAAAATCAAAACAAAAAAAAAATCGCTGCTGTTACGTTTCCGAAACGAGCTGCGTCGTTATATTGGTAAAATGAATAAATAAAAAAAAAAGATAATAATAACAGTAGAGATAAATAAATACGTAAAAATCCAGTATATATGAGGAAAAAGAGAAAAGATATGAAATATCCAAGAGACTCATCCATCTACATCGGTTATATTAGGACTCTTTCCAAGACGGACGTCACCCATAACATGATGCAATATAATATAATATTTTCAATTTTGTATAGTATATGTACCCTCCTCGTAAGACTCGACTTTGGCCGTTTCAAAATTATAAGATTTTTATTATTATGTCGACTAGACAAAATATTAAGTTTGTGCCATCTAAATAATAATAATAATAATAATAAATAGTAATAATAACATTAATACGTGTTCAAAACTTTGGTTTGCCTTTAATATTATTCGTGGTTAGGTATGGACGATATTAAAGGTACATTTGTTCATTATAATTATTATAGCAATATTATAGGACGCATGCATTATATTGCACCTACCTATATAATATTGTACATACTAATATCGTTTAAGGGTTAACATAAATGAATAATAATAATAATGACGATAATATTATCCTACGCACAGCACAGGTGCAGGACACTAAAAACAAGATCGTCTAATGCGGAGGTCTTTCGGGTACAGCTATTATAGCATTATATTATATATAGTATATTATACCTATAGAGTTTATCTCGGCATATCACTATCGTGTCGCGGTCGTAATATAACAATATTACAATAATGTATGACCGTCTAATGCTATTATCGTTTCGTACATTATGGTTGGTAAACGACAAAATCGAAAAAAAATGTAATGATGAATAGTTTACCGTTATGGCATTGGGCTGGAGTAATACCGCACCGAGGTCTGGTCCCGATAATGGCGACCCCTACAAAATGTTAAAAAAAAAAAGAAAACGTACAGACAAGTAGACAAAAAAAATGAAACATTTGATCATTGTATTGAAACGTTTTATACAAATACATAGACAAAGAAATTAATAACATCTAAAAACAACAACAAATGTCAACTCAACTCAACCAAGGTACGGTACGATATAATACGGTAACGTTTAAGTATAAAATATACGAGTACGCACGTCTTCTACGCTAATGAGGAAATCTAATTTGGATTTTATATTCGACAACTCAGGCAAAACACTAAATATATTATTATAGTCTATATTATAGTAACTACGATAAGTAGCTCAGCCAAATATAATAATATCATATAATATTGTAATATATTGTTTGAAAATATATCATTTTCGTGTATGCGTATGTATAAATATATATTTATATTTAAAGAGAGAAAAAAAGAGAGAGAGATAGATGGATATAGAGGGTCTTATATGATATACAAAACGAAAATAATGCAAATCGGTACGGTATACTTTGCGGTCGTTGGTTTCAGACGACGCCGTCAATCGAAACAAATTGTTTTTAAGCACCAGGATTGGGAGTAAAAAAAAATAATGAATTATGCAAAACCTCCTTTGAATGGATGAGTCTTTGGAATGTATTACGGTAGAGAGAAAGAAAAAATTAAAATAATAATAACGAAAAAAAATATAATAAAATTAAAGAAATATAATCAATTTTAAAGAACGTATATCTGGTCGATATAAATCAAAAATGTACTCCTACATAAATTAAAACATTTGTGATTTGTATATTATCAATAATTTATTTAAATTTATTTGATAGAATAATCATTGTATGTAACATAATAGATTTTTATTATGAGACATTAAATTGCCCATATTATACATTGTTATAAAACAATAATTATCATTATTTTATAGTATTACAATACAGTAATAATTAACTTTTTAAAATTACAAACATAAAGTATAGGATAATTTATTATATTTAACAACGAGAATCCCACATAGTATAATTGGGTCATCATCATTTGTTTATAATATAATATAAACATTTACATAATATTGCTGAATATTGTGTTTTAAATAAGTTTCTTAAATCTAAATAATATTATTTCCTAATATTTAACATTAAAAACACCTAGCCGTTTAATTTTACTGGGAACCTTCTCTGACAGAATGAAGAAAAAAAATTAGACTAGTCGGACCCTCGGGCCAAAGAACAGTGTAACAATTAAATTAAACATAATACATAACACAGTATGCTATATTATATTAATTATTGTTTTCGTATATTTTTTTTTCGTTATTGTTTTCTATACATATATTTATATTATATATATATGTATTAAAATTATTTTGCCGTAATGAAACACATTGGACCATGCTACTGTGAACTATCGGACTGACATTATTAATTAATTGACTAACCCGTTTCATAGCAATATACATAATAACATTTTTTTTGTATACACGAAATGGTTGTACGGACACACACTAGAATAGTAGTAGTATACATGAATTGCAACGATCGTAACAAACAAAAAAAAAAACTTATAAAAAAACTTATATAGTTGATGCGGCACTACCAAAAGTATGTAATATTATTACTGTATCAAAGCGATGACAAACGTTAACGGGTAAAAATTCGACGCGGTAACAACAAAATATTAATGACAAAATTGTAGACAAAAAGAATGGTTCATAAAAAAAAAAATATATCCAAAACGAAACAAAACCAAAATATTATTACTATATGAATTATAATAATATTATAATACACGCAAATAATGTACAACGGTATATAGCGATTTATCACAGAATTTTTGATTAATTATTTTAGTCGTGACATTTATAGGTTATAAACCGATATATAATATAATATGTATATGTATATTATAATAGGCAAACGGTCGTGAACTTTATTTTGTAACACATTTGAAGAAACAAAAAAAAAGGTACATCGTCGGAGAGTAGAAAAAAAAATTATAATAACAGATTCAAAAAAAAAAAAAATAAACAATTATGTATTAAAAACAAAAAAAATAGAACGAAGCAAACAATATTATGATAATAAATAGAAACCATCGTGGCGATGAACATATATCGTATTCAATTATATTCGTTTCAATAACAGTGTTTTTTTTGTTTTTTTTTTTTGCAAATTTACACTTGTCCCTATTAATAATATTATATTATATAATATTTACTACTATATATATTCATTTTTCTAAGCCTAAGTTTGTTCGTTAAACATACAATATAATATATTATAATAATTGTATTAACCTAGTAAACATCGTAATTAAAAATGTCTAAAGCTATAAGTCGATGATAATAATTATTAATATTATAATATATATTATAGTCGTGAATCGAGAAATGTACGTTTAATTAATATCGTATATTATATTATTATTATATTTTATATATTATTATACGTAAACCTAAACTAACGCGCAAGTTCGAATAATAATAATAATATTTAATTTACTACCGGAATCATATATTATCATATTATCTTAACTGGTCACTCTAAGTATATATTATGTTATATTTTAAAAATAACGACTAGAATTTATTTAACTCGAGTGAAAAAAAAAACGTCCGGCTTGAATACCGTGAATAATATTATCCTCTCTACTATGAATATTCTATGTAATATCGACTCATCTTCACCGTCGCCGTCGTCGTCATGAGTAACACATTATAATATAAAATTATGGACAGTTTAAGACCGACAACGACGTTGTCGCGTAATATTGACGAGATAAAAATATAATACGATAAAGGAAATATTATATAATATATAATATATCGTCTCGGGCACGAAACGGTTTCGAAGTTTTTTTTTTTTTTATATCAATTAATAATAATTATACAATGTATACTGTATAGTATATAATAACGTCCCATACGTATACCTAATGATCGATGAAATGTTAAATAAATGAACCCACCCCCCCTGGAACAATAAAAAATAAAAATAAAAAAAAAAAACGAAAAAAAATCAACAACAGACCGAAAGCGAGACGTATTATGGACGACTCAAAGTATGTAAATGTATATAATATATACATAAACATACTGTGTATTATGTTAGCGGTAGCCGATTTAAAACGCATAATAAAATAAATTATTGTTATTACAATAAAAATAAATAATAAGTAAGCGCATAGACACATGATAGTATATAGTAATATTTAAGTGATACATTTTATGTATGTATATTTTTTTTTTACGTTTATATAGCAAATTTTTTTATAAGAGAGCAATATTCCGGCCGAGCGTCTGGGCCGAACGTTCGCAAACCACGTCTCGCACATCTTATAATAATATGGTATCGTCATTGTAACGGATAAGAAAACTTATAAGTGGGTGAGTGAGTGAGTATTATTAGTATGAGTGTAAATAAAACGAAAAAAAATCAGAAACTCAGACGACGAGCAATACACACGACAGCGGACGACGATATGGGGGGGGGGGGGGAGTAACAAACAATAAACACAAACACACGCACACACAAACACTGAAAAATTTAATATAAACAAACACACACACGAATATTATACGTAGGTAATAGTTGTGTTATAGATCGAAGATTGATGCGATATCACTCCTTAGGGTCGGCTGTGGGGAGGAGGCCATCGGTGTTGGCGTCCGGCGAACAGTGCAACGAATAAAATATATATTATTTGCAATTAGTATATATTAGGTGTTATGTTTGAAATATTTTATGCGCCAATCTTAACGATAGAAACCGACGGAACGGATGACAGTTTCGGTTTTGCGAATTCGACCCGGAGCACTGGTGTCGTCATTAATAATAATAATAATAATAATAATAATAATAATAATAATAATAATAATATAATATAATAATAATAATAAGAATAATAATAATAATAATAATAATAATAGTAATAATAATTATGTTCACAGAGGCATGGCATGCATATAGAAAGGATGGGTGTTGTGATGGTTGTGGTGATGGTCAAGCAGTGCGGGAAAAGGGAGCACAGTGACCTGTGCGTGGTTATTACCTGCTGGATACGAGAGTCCGAAACTAGGGTAACCCGAAAAACCTCGGCTAGAGGCGTAAGCCGCGTACGCAGCCGCCGGAAAACCTGAAACACAAACACACATACGTGATTAGTATATTATATACAGGGGAAAATTGTTCAAAGTAAAACGATAACGATAACAATAACAGTAAAAATAACAATGATGATAATAATAATAATAATAATAATAATAATATAATATAAACGCGCGTTGAAACGGAAATGAGCGTATACGCGCAACTACGTATGAGGGTACCTATATCGTACTGGGACGAACGCGCACAGGGTATAATATCATGATTATATATTATATTATATCGTGGCACGCCCGGAAGTTACGACGAAACAGCTAGACGTTTATACAGTCGGCAGTCGACATATTAAAATATACAAATAATATAGTATATTGCACACAGGATGGTTGTCGCGATATGTGACGGGTGAGAGTTCGCTAGACACGATGCCGAGAAATGCCGATAAGATTTATATTACATGTGTAAATAATTATTTTATTTTAAATGCATCGTATCATTCGAATCTGCTGCACACGCGTTATTAGGTAATTATGATAAATGTTGTGAGTTTTTTAGCTTAGATACGTCATGGAAAACGCTAAAAAGATCATTGTTGGTTTCTAAAATACGAATACGGCGAATTTCGATCTGATTGAATGTTTTTTTTCGTTGTTTGTGGTTGTGAAATTTATAAAAAAAAAAATGTCAATCTGTAAATTATGTATTCAAGTTGCATATTATGAATGTGTCGTGGAATGACTAAACGCTATATAAGCCATATTTTATATATTATAATATTTAAAGACTTTAATAATATTATTTAACTAAATATTTACACCTACATCATAAATATGGACTAAATATAACGGCCACTACTGACGAGTCCCAGCAGAACTTATGGGATTCAAAAAACTTTCAAGTATTATTTTAAGTGCATATACTGTTCACAATTCTGAGCGCCTGATTTTAATAGTTGCAACGTGTAATCGATTATAGAAGCCCCCTAGCTTAGGTTTAGGGAAGTGGTAGCATTCTTGAAGGAAATCGAGTATAGGGGAGTGAAACGCTTGAATGAAAACGTGTAGAGGGATGACATTTCACCCGATGTATTTCACTCCTTTTGTATACATTACAGAAGTCCATAAGCAATACACGTCATTCAATTTTCCCACTGGAGTCCGTAGATATAACATTTAATACTTTTATCTAAATAATACGACACAGTATTTATCAACATGAAACGTGAGATTTGGTGAAAAAAATATAATTTTAATAACGTGAAAGATTTTGTAGTTATAATAATTTTTGTTATCAAATTTAGAGGAAGAGGGTAAATTATGAATGCTGAACATAATAAGTCCTAAACTATGTATAACCATTCGACGAGATTTTTACTATCTCTGTAATAGATGACAACGGCTTGATACTTATAATATATCGAGTTCTTATGTATAAATAATGTAAAAAAGAAAAATAACTACGAATATGTTTTTGTCGTGGTCAGTTTTCTTTAAAATTTTTGCAGGATCATATTTAACTGGTTCACAAAATTGTATTTTATTCAGACACTATCACTTCAGATGTTCATATTATTTATATATTTTATTGTGGGACAAAAATATAAAATATTATCAGCAAACATTTCTGTTTCAAAACATAAGTCATTTTTCACAACTTAATCCGATAAAGTCTTATAGCAAACTCCATTTAAAAAGAGATTATGAATACTCGTTAAAAATGTCTTTATACGCGAGTTAATTGTAATTTTGTATTATTTTAGGTCGTTATAAAATAATCATAATATCGAGAGCTGGTAGCTGTTTCATTCGATTTATATTACATTTAAACTTGGAATGTATAATGTTTTTTTGTACGAGTTGTGTGATTTATTGTTTCGTCTCTTGCAGCAAACCTCAAAACTATACATTTTATGAATATGATTACATCTCTTCTTATTCCTTTTACGTCCAAATGAGATATTAATATCTCAATGAATTAAACATTTCTTAATTGTGCGTCATTTAAATAATTGTCAGATTGTATTATAAAAGCAGATTTTTATATAAATAAATAACGACATAAAACGCGACATAATTTGAATAAAAAAAATATATATATATAGTATTATATAATATTATATAATATTAAAGAAAAATATACCAACAACTTCGTAATTTGTCCAGTGCTTAATTCCTCGTTTTAAATGATTTGTGATAATTAAGAAATCTGAATACAGATGAAATTAACGAAAATTATAATATTATTTAAAATAATTGAATATATAAATACCACACGAATAAATAAATAAACAGTAGTAATTTACTTGCGAGATAAATAATTTGGATGGGTATAATGTTCCATAAGAATAATTCCTGCAAAAACTTCTAATTCACCAAATACTTTGTGCAATCGAAAAAGATTAATTATATTTCGATAAAAATAAAACTTAAAATATTCGTTTTGAAACGCTTGATGATACTAATATTTTTGGTCGGAATGCGATATTATAGAATATTTAGGTGCGAGTACTTTTTTCGTTTGTCACGTGTTGAAGACAAATCAATGTTCGACAAAATATTTATTTTAACGAATAACGATTTTCGAGAGTTTATCAGCGCTGTTTTTCGACGGAAGGATGATTTCGGCGCCCCAAAATGTATATAATTATCATGGCCGCTATATAACATATTATGTGTACTGTGTAGTATGACTAATGTAAACATATATACACAACAGTGATGTGCAAGAGGAACAGCAATAATAATATAACGTGAGCATCATAAATAATGGTTTTCGCACGATTTCGTCGGTCGCTGACGAGTGCTGCCCCTCCCCCCCCCCACACACAGCACCGCACCGCACAAACGCACTCGCGGGGTATTTTGTATACCGAAGATTGATATCGCGAATTCATTATGGTGATTTGTCGTCCCCGGTCGGATCTCGAGTATTTCTCTGAATGAGCGGAAATTCGGCATAAAAAGAGGGATGAATGTCAAATGTTTTTTCCCATTCCATCCCACCCAAACACAAACACGACAGTGCGCGGCTCGAGGGGACGATCATCTGTCTTGGCACTGTCGCGATGACTGTTTGGACGTACACGAATCCATTTGTCGGGCATACCAGAAAAGCTTCTCCATATCCCTTCTAGTGCTTTGGAGTGACAAGGGGATTAAATGTAAAAAAAAAAAGAAATAAAAAAAAAAAGAACGAGCCAGCGGCAGACGCAGTTATTATCCGTAATTAAAACTGCTGCGGATAAATGCACGTTTAAAATAATATGTGTATATTCGGTGTTTTCCAAAATAATGTTTTTTTTCCCAAACTAAAGAATACCAATACAACATTAATATTTAGCTAATGTACAAAAAATACCATTTTTTACCGAATAAACTGTTTTTTGACCGATAATTACCATTTGACTAGCAATGGAATTTTCGTACTACGTTTCGTCGTCGAACAAAAATTAAAAGTTCGTACAGTATATAATATATGCAGTATTATACAGTTCTGAAGCACGAAATTAATATAATTTTGTTTGTAAATTATTATGATCAAAATGAATCGTTTTGACGCGATACATATCGAACGGATTAATGAGAACTGCGACGACGGGAACGCCGGACACGATAAAGGAATTAGTCGTGTCTTAGAATAATTTGTTATGCGAACCCAACAGCGAGTGTCAGCCAGCCAGACCAATTCACCCCCTACTCAACCTGCCTGTCCCTCATTTTACCACCCTCGTTCCCTCACCACTCATGGCTCGGTGCTGGTACGGGCGAGGGAGACCATTTGTCATTGTCTGAACACACTTCCCTCCCCTACAACCATCCCTCAACCCGGAACTCCGTCATCATCCGACCAATCGGCCCTTCGCCTACATATAATAGTATGTATATATATATATAGGTTCTCTATTGTGTCGTGGCTCCCTTGCGCGCAGAGGGTAGAGGTAATGTTTATTATTTTGTAACGACGTTACACATCAGCCTTGACGTGTTACGTTACTAATGACGCTGAAATCGGACAGCCCCCCCCCCCCATCCGTTAAACTTTGTTCGATTAATTATATTCAGGTGTAAAAAAGAGACTGCAACGATATGATATTAATAATAATAATATATGATATTATGGCGCTTTCGAGATGAAAATGTTAAAAAAATACATATTTGTTTTGTATAAATCTATTGAAAGTAATTATGGTACTCACCGTCAGGCAAGGTCCCCAATGGCCACATAAAATCTAAAAAAACCAAAAAAAATCACGCATATTAATATTTTAATAAAACATAAACTATAATTATTATCGGTTTAACATCATAAAATTATTCAATACAATTAATTATATTATATTAAGAACATTAAATAACTCGTTTCGTCAATACAACATTCATCGTACAATTTATCAATCCATTTAAACGTGTGCATTTGAAACGTTTGGTTTTGTGATCAAATTTTTGGGACGGTATTAAAGAGGATCACGCGGCGATCATTGTTTTTCGAAATTGCGTAAATTAATTTTGAGTGAGAGCTTTCAGGACTAAGCTAAACTATGATAGACACTATTTGTTACATATAAATATATAATAATAATATTAACATAATAATTATAGTTTTAACTAAATTTCGAAGAACGTAAAAAAAGTTGAAAAACCTAAGTCTAATGTTCTGCGAAGAACGAAAAATATTAAGTATCTAAAATAGAACAATAATAATTTGAAAATATTCTGAAGTTAAGTGTATATAAATAAAAAAATAAAAAACAAAATAAATATAAAAACGGGATGACAACTATACGTGTTAAGATTTTAGTTTGACCGGAGGTCGTATGGACACGTTTCAATGTATATAATTTTTTTATAATAGGTAACTAAGATACAGCCAAATTGGAAACCATTAAACATACTGCAGTTTCCAATTCGGCTCATTTTTAATGGGATGCATTACAATATAATCATTAACACTATCTATAAACACAAATAATATAATTTAGTCATAGAACGTAAAAACATATAGTAATAATTACAGTGAACATGTCCACTAAACATAATCCAAAACTAATCCAGAAGAATCGCATAATATATTATAACGTCTCCGGTCAAATACAATATAATATAGTAATAATATAAATAATGTATGTTTATTCATTATAAATTACCAACACTCGTTTGTGACAGTCAATTCAACAATTATCATCGTAATGGATCAAATGCGCAGGTTATGGCTAATTATTATGTGGGGTTCAAAAATATGTTTATTTCAAAGTGTTCATACAGATGATGATTTTGTTTTACTTTGATCGGCTATACTAAAAACCTCGGATCACATAACAAACTTTAGTGTCAACCGTTTTCCTTTTCAAGAATCAATTTTCGTATTGAAAAACAGCTGTATTAATGTTAAGTTTAAATAAGACTTATACAGGAGCCGGAATAATTCTCGGGTGAAAAAATTAACATCAATATTAAACTGAGCTTTGCCCTTCACTTAAGACGTGAAGGAAGAAATGAAAACCGTACTTCGATGAATTTATCAAATTATCTGAAATGTATTGTTTACGTTTACAACAGTCCAGTGATACATATTATATCATACTACAGTACTACACGCATGCAGACCTATTTCCCCGGCACTTGGGGTAATAAAAAATAAATCTTTTCCGTTTTTATTTAGCTTTGCGGTCGCTATGAAATCTCTCTAAGCTAATGGTTCGGACGCGCCCGGCCCGTAGTCGGGGCTGTCAGTGAAGAGAAACTATAACATCCTTCCCACGCGATCTATTAAGCGGGCGGGTGGGCAGGCGAAGGAGAAAATATAGTTTATATATTTTTTAAAGCGTCTAAAGAATATCGATCGGAACTTTGGCAAGAGCTTATAATGCCTCGGAGAACGTAAGCCGATTAATGTCGGACAATATGATGAAAAAATCCCATCAAACTGTTTGGTCCGTTAGGCGAGATTTTTTTGATTTTTTTTTTAATAAAAATCACGTTATATATCTCGTGTGTATATAAAAAAAAAAATAAAAATAAGAAAACCGAATATGTAGTAGGTGCTTGGGTAGTGTGTCGTATTATCGACAAAAATTGGCACGAGAGTCTTATATAAAGCCGCAAAACCTACGCATTTTGGTCACATCCATATTTAGAAAAATCATTCTTTATAACCAGTACCTTTTTTTTCACTAAACGAGCTGTATTATAATAAACAATGATAAAAGCCTAGAAAAAAATAACACAAATAAATACTCGAACGGGAGACTTAGATGTATTGATACACAAAATAATACTGCAGGAACGAATTGTTTAAAATAAACAATCAAACGATAACATAGGTAGTACAATATTAATCATATACATGCTGAAATGAGTACGCGAGCCGAGGTAGTAGAATAACTACTTACATCTCACTATATAAATAATGTATAATACAAAGTTGTAGGCGCCTATCATAAATGTCACGTTTTTTTTTTTTTTATTGCCCTAGTTCAAAACCGTCAAGTTTTTCGGTTTTGTCAACATCAGTCTTTTTCGATAAGAGAAAAACAAATCGATAAGTGCAAATGATTTCAAATGATAAATTATACAATACGTATGTCTGAGATCGTATCGGAGGGAAATTTATTATCGAATAGATAGCAAAAATGCTGTGACGTGGAAGACTTTACAGTGAAATTTTAGAACGCCGTTTACACAACGAATCTCGTATAAAAAATCTCAAAATATATTTCCACTTTTATACATTCGAGTGCTATGTGATATGATTATCATATGATATGATACATTGTTGTGTGAATCGGTAGGTAATTGTAATTTTAAAATTACTTGATATGTAAAGGGGTTTTTAGTATTTAAAAATAGGTAGAAAGAAAATATTAGCTACGATGAAATACAAAGATAAACTTGGAAATATGAGTTGAAAGTTTACTCTTTCAAGTGTTTATGATATCAATATGTTATATGTTGATAATTATTATGATGTAAATTCAAAAATTAAATTTAAAAACGACTTGCAGCTAAACGGGACATCAAACCACTAGCTACTGACTAAGTGATTACAAAATTATAATATATTAATTTACAATAACTGTTTTTTATACATAAAACGTCACAAATAGGTACAATAATAATGTACATAATGTATAATATGGTCTATACTACAGATATAATATATATATTGTTATAATATAATATAATAAATTTGTATAAGTACAATATAATATTCTAATGTTGGATCGATATAGGTATAGTTAATTGTCTATTCTAAACTCGTTAATGTTTCGTCATCATGATTACATGTTAAATGTAACCGTTTGTTGAAAACAATTTTCAACGACGAAGATATTATTACATAAATACCTACGCTACTGGAATTAGGTTAATATTGACAATAGCAAAAAAAAATAACAATTTACTTATAAACAAATACCAAGAGCAGGCCACATCAGACATAGTCAACTTACGGTTCTAGCACATCCATTTTGATACCGGTAAAACATAGGCCGCAAGAAAAAATGTTTTGTATTTTTTCGCTACACGAGTCCCAAAGCTCTCCCGGACTAACACATTTGGCAAACAAATATAATAATAATACCATCGCACACACAATAATCTTCTTTTATTTATCATTTTTTTTTTCTAGAGTAGGACTCGGTTCGTGAGAAGTACGAAAACCAGTTTTGTTCATCGTGTAATATTTACATTTTTATGTTAGGTTGTCATCGGCTAATTAAATGGTTTGGAGCATTAGCCGAAAAGGATTTCTGCGGATCAAGTTCGCTACAACGTGGGAAGGAGAGGTATCGTTTTTTTACAGTGGCAAAGGGGTTGTGCGCGTTGTATACGGTTTTAATTTCACAGTCGGGTAGGGGTGGGGGAACGCATTCGTTTAAAACGTTATCGGTATGGTGGCGGTCTGATAAAGGGCGGGAATATCGGCGGCGCCGGGCACACCCTGGACGGCGAACGCCAGGCCTTCGGGGAAATTAAACGCGACCGTTTGCGGGGGTGGCTGTTGCGGCTGAGGGTTGCATACGGGCAACCGGACGCCGGCGGCCGCGGCGGCCAACAGGCGCTTACACGCGGCCGCCTGCTGCATCGCTCCGATCATCGGTAACTGTACGAGCGACGCGGCCGCCGGCTGATGGTGCTGGAGGTGGTGGTGAAGGTGTTGCTGCTGCTGAAGGTGTTGCTGTTGCTGGTGCAGCTGCTGCTGGTGCTGCTGCTGTTGGTGTTGGTGGTGGTGGTTGTGATGGTGGAGGAGGAGGTGCTGCTGCTGCTGCTGTTGCTGGCTGGCGGCCACCGCGGCGGCGGCCACCGACTGTTGCGGCAGCGGGTACGGTGCGAAACGGTAACCGATGGCCGCGGCCGCCGGAGTGGCCGCGATCATCGCGCCACCACCGCCCCCGCCACCCACGCCTCCCCCGCCAAAGCCAACGCCACTGCCACCACCCCCCAACACAGCGCCGGCCGCGCCCCCGACGACACCGTGGTGTTGGTGGTGATGCGCGCCGGACGGCGAACCACCCACCAGACGGTGGTGATGATGGTGGTGATGGCACACGCGCGACCCACCACCGGCGGCGCACAAGCCCACTCCTGGTTTTTTCATAACAATAAACTCACCGTAAGTCCCGCGGCCAGCTGCTCGCGTTTTCGCCAGGTTGGCCGGCAGCATCACTTCCTTCGGTTGCGCCTTTTTACACTCCACCTGCGGACGGACAAAAAAAACGCATGCCGTCAATACATTGGTAAAACCAAAGATGAAAAATAAGCTACAATAAGACCCGTTACCCGGTATCACTAAATGTGGGCTTGGTTAATAATTACGCGTGTGATAATTGATAACTATTCAGCCATCCTAACAAAAATAATGCGATTTGTTTCAGAAATATTTAATGCATATTATGCATAATACTATTGTTGTTTATTGTGTATACTGTAGGTTAAGTTATAATAACGAACGTGTTATTATTTATAATATTTAATTAATTTATGTAATTTATTTTTCGCCGGACAATTGTGTATAGTTCTTGAATCCGATTTGTTAACTTTTTTTTCAGCTTATAAAATTATTTTCGATGCAAAATGCTAATACATATGCAAGTACGAGTAATATATTATTCCAACTACATTTATTTGAAATATTTTATGTTTTGAGTGTATATTAATGAGTGATGATGTGTTCTTGTCTGTCTCCGAATGGGAATACACGTGGAATGAGTGATTTCGAAAGATATTACGAATTCGATGCTTTTAGAGGACCAAACACTGTACCCGATGACGAACGACTGAATGATTAATAACAATAATAACATACATACTATATCAATGTATAATGTATAAGCAAAATGAATATAAAGTTAGGTCTTCGACTGTTCGTCAATACAATTTTACAAAAATGTAACAGCAACATGATTTCACATATTATAACGTTTGAAATCTCCTACACGAAATGAAGGCGGAATAAAAAATTGTTTGTTTTAATTTATATCTAAAATAAATGCTGCGCTTTAACAATACGCTAATTATTGTAAATTGTTATTAAAGCACCTAGGCATTCTTTTAATTAGGATCATTCCTGTGCACAAATACTCTGCACTGTCAATTGTTATTTTATGACATATATTATAATATGTACTTGTGAATATGACTATAATAAAGGCATAAATGCTCTGGTAATTAACCGGTGTTTGTTGTCACACTATTACAGAACGGCTACGGTCGATATAATGCATAACCCTTTGATTTTTCACATATCGTCCGGTAAAGACATATAATATAATATAAACACAGAACGCGTCGCATTTATCGCCAAATGGGCTGCTATTACCGTTTTTTACGGTCGGTGAATGGATTTACGAGCAGCCTGCGATTACGTATAATATATCCCCAAGTACCGTAAAGTTCAAACGATAACGTCGTTTCGTACGGATAAAAAATAAAAAAAAAACAATCGTAATACACTGTGTAGGTTGGCTTGAAACGATAACCGTGTAATTATATTATTGTCATCATCGATACGACGATTATTCGTTATTATTCGTCCGCCGCCCGTAACAGTCATCGCCTTGCACGACTGCCAACGAATACCAAACGATCGAAGCCAGTATAAATGAAAGTAGACTTATAGAGTGAAAAAAAATCGTACGGCATAGGTTATATTATATATTACTATGGTGTGCAACACATCTATCAGTGAATAATACATTAATCGTACTGTTCGTGTAAGTCTCGCTTTTTAGAAAATTATTCGTTCCTATATAGCTCTCGACGAATAATGCACATTAATATCATAATATTCTTTGACTTCATCATAGCCCATTGTTGATATTATGATTGAATACGATGAAATTAACATTTCGAGCTCGCCAAAACACCATACTTGAGAACGATCATCGTTATTTTTAATCGAACTGATATCATATAAAATACACTCTCAACGAGGCAGATGGTCAAAGAATTGTACGGTGAGAATATAAAATAATATATTGTGCTTAAGTAAGAACCGCACAGAAACAGAACTATGGTAGTTGTGAAAGAGATACCAAACCTAAACAATATTGACAGTATTAACGACTACCACGACACGACGTCAGTGTTCTAATCGTAGAGGCAAATTAAATTCACTGAGGATTATCCTCTCCGAGTCTGTAGTGTATAATATATTCCTATTGGCTAACACTTCCACCCCTGGGTCCACTTCCATCGCTACTGCCAATAGTAGGTTACTACTATGTGGCCACTAAATAATTATTAATATATAATAGTGTTGATATACACTGTTGAAACTATATTACCTATTATATACTGGGTGATTCCGTTTGGGAGGCAACACGAAATTTACCAAGTCAATATTTGTATTTTTGAAGAGTAAAATAAAGGTTTATTTAGTTCAAAGTATTAATACAACTAAATTTTAACAGAAACATATTCTAATTCTTTAATAATTTTCACTATATTATAGTGGTTTAAAGTAAAATATAAAATAATACAAAAAGTAGACTAATTTGTAAAAAATGTTGTGTAATAAACACTGTTTTAAACTAGCAGGTATAATAACATTTTTACACTCAAAAACCCATATTTACTTTTATACTTATATTTACTTGGACAATTTCGTGCAGCCAGTAACGGCTGGTTGCACCCTGGAATATGGATCACCCAGTACAGTAATGATGTTTACCAGATATTTATTAGTAGGTGTTTACCTTCACTATACTCCCTCGGAAACGATATACGCATATAACAGTTTGTCAGACAATAATACATTATAATACTCGAATGATTGCGGTGATGACGATAATAATAACGTTACGCGTTCTATGTAACCACTACCCACAGATCGAGCGTGTTCAAATAATAATAATAATTATAATAATATAATAGGTATACTATCATCCATTCTCATAATAATAATACATTATATTGTGTTTCTCCATCTAGCCGATTATTATCCTCGGTATACTCTATGTCTCTATAATATGTGTGGTTGAACCTACTTCCGATGCTCTGGCAACACCAACGCACACACATGCACATACACATTCACACTACAGTTCATTATGCATACGAACGACTGAACCACTGTCACGATATCAAAGCGGTGCGGAGTATACAACACGCTCGAACGTCCCTATATTAGTGCGGAGGGCCGGTTTGGGATCGAGGACACGCAATGACGTCGAGTATGGTGTGTGGGGGGAGGGAGGGTGAGGGTAAATCATCATTTCAAAAGAAAGTTAACTGACGCACTGAAACGTTAAAATGAAAACGAAAAAAAATAAAATAAAAACCTCTAGCCGGAATGAGGTTTTAAAAGTAAATATTTTATTGCAGGGTAGCTTTTAATAACAGTCCTACCGCGATTCGAGCAAACCATACTATGTATACACTATATACGTACTGTATATAATACGTATAATATGGCTCTGCCATCTATCATACGTGAACGCGACACGAGCCCATTATTCACGAAATCTCAATCTCTCTCTTTTCCTCTCAACCCCTCTCTACTTCTCTTGCCGTATTATATAATATAGATATTTGAGCATTAAAAAAAAATATATAATAACTGTTCGATGGGCCCCACATCGTATTGGGAAGCGTTTTTTTTTCGCGAAGGCTTACGGTTTCACTTCGTACAAGGAGCCCTAAGACTAGATCACCACATATTATATTGTATGCATATTATTGTTTGCACCGAATTCGACACGGATTTCATTTTTATAAAAAGTGTGCTGAAGAAAACGCAACTCGAATTTCTCGGTATCGTTTAGTTTTATAAAATAATGTAGTAGTTATAATTGTATTATTAGGTACTTATAGTGATTTCTCTGATATTATTCCAACACGGATAATTACTGCGGACATAGAGCCCTGAATCCTGAACTCTTCCCCTACGAACACACATAAACACACACTTGACCCATTATGTTCAGCCCTTTTACGCTTGAGTTTTGTTCGCGCGAGCTATTGTATATATATATTTATGACTATCACGACGCAAGCAAATGAGAAAAACAAAGGACATAGTGCGATAAAGACGCTTATCGTTTCCATTGAATGTTGTTCTAGTCGTTTACGGTTATTACTATTATTATTATTATTATTATTATTATTGTAGTAGAACAAATGGGCAGCCAAGCACTGTTCATTATGAGAACAGCTTTACAGTCATATTTTCCGAGTACAATATTTATAGGTTCATTTTACTGGTAACTCTCACAGATAGATCTGAAATTTCACATCTGAAATGGACCATCGTGGTTGCGTATTTTTTTTTGTAAATATATTTGTATTTTTTTTTAAACGATTTTTTGTGAAAGAAAATTTGCATCACTGTCGATTATGGGAGAACAACTTCCGAACGCAATCTGCTAACTATCCTGCAACAGTGTAAATCAGACCTCGATTGGGCTATGTACCTACATCGGTATTCGAAGCTAACTTTATACATTTTTGGAGTACATTTATCAATATATTATTTTTTGAAACACCAAATTCCACATAGAAAATGATAGTTTCGCCATTTGAATGGACCTGCGTGTATATATGATAAATACTACCCAACAACCCCAACGATAGCCGCCCACCCTTCCAAATGAGTTTTGCAACTCTCGTATACATTATTAATATAATCTCACCAGACACTCCAGAAACGATATACGCGAATTCACTATACGGCAGATAAATTATTTGTGTAATATATTGATATATATATATATTACGGTTCAAGAGGCCTCGCAATGCCCCGACCGTCGTACAATAATACACGGGCATTATAATATGCAGTGTCCCATTATACAATAGTACACAACAACTTAAGATATCTTAATACTATTAAATGAGTAACCGAGTGTGTATTATGTACATAATTAATATTATTTCTAATGATATTACTTATTTTTAACTCTATTGTAGTGTATGTACAATGACATTTCAATCAGAATCAATTAAATTTTAATTATATTTTATACTGCTTATAAAAAATCAAGAATATTTTATTAAAATAGTTTTTCAATTAAATTCAATCAAAATGTAATCAAGCTATAATTTATTACATCAATAAGGCGATACTCTTTAAAATCATGCATCATTTCGTTATTTTTATGTTTTGGAATTCCCCAATTGTTTTCTAGAAATGACTAAGATGAAGACGTAAGATCAGCGAAAAGACAGTTTTATTAAAAGGATCATACTAGATGATTGCATTGTTTAAAAAATAGAATATAATATTACGATAAATACGTGTCGGTAGATTGTTATTTCAATAATTGCTTTTAAAATTATTTGTGTTAAGATTCTATAAAATGTTAAATACTAAATACAATCTCGAAAATTGTCGTTTTTTTCCAAAATACAACTTCAGTTGACACTTGCAATTATAAAATAAATAAATATACTACATTTTCTCACATAGATAATGATTTGTGAGAAATATTACGATTATTTAGGTTCAACGTAAAAAACACCTCATCGCCGCGCTATATTTTTTTCAACAGTGGGTAAGTTGTTTTACTTGATTTTAACGCGTTGAAAGAAATTTGTTATTTCCAGATAAATAAGCAACTTTTACGTTCCTGGAACGTCATTTCTGATGTGTGCGAGTCACTTGCATTATAAATAACCGGAGTGATCCATACATTCCATAGAAGACAAGGCGGTGGTGGTGGAAATGAGGTCAACAGTACGTTTAATATTAACAAGCATACACACTCACACTCATATACATCACCCCCCATACATATATTATACATCATATTTATTCCCCAAACAGGGTTATAGTCATTAGCAAAAAAAAAAAAAAAATGTAAAATAAATAAACAAACAAAAAAAAAAACAATAATAATTTAGTTATTTTTTTTATTTGTGCACACGCTATAACATCGTCTCGCTTGACTTTAAAATACGCAAGTATATTTATGTGTGCACATAAAATGCCTATATATGCATCAGACACGGTCGGGAATTGTGTCAAATGGGGAAGATTAATTAATATCAACTCGATCGGGGTGCGTCGATAAGGTCTCCCCGCGTCCTCACTTGTTCGTCGATCCTCATCCAATCGGCCTGTAGCAAGTGCACCTAGTGGACCATATCGGTGGCGTCGGTGGTGTAAAATTAAATTAACCCTTCGAAAAACATTAAAGCCCAGACATTACATTAATTACCGGAAAACAATTAATAGCGCACATTAGCCCAGCCTGGACACATCGGTGTGCATGTGTGTGTGGGTGGGTGGGTGTAATATGTATAACACCCTCTGCATCACGTCCAGCCTCACGCCATCATTGCCCCTCACGCCACTTTAAACGGACGCCGTTTTGTAGAGATTAAAACAATTCCACCGAGACTCTGGGTGACGGGGTGGGTGGGGAAAAAAACAAAAACAAACTACAAAAAATAAAATAAAAACGACAACGACTTCACCGACTAGCTTTCCACTAATACCACGCAGGGTTATTACAACCCTTTCCTGAAGATTACAGCCATCCGGCGGCGACCGTACTCGATCTTCGCGGTTAATGCTCTTACGCATTAATAACTCGTTACGAAAAATATTGTACTTTGGCTTTAATTTTTTTATACTTTCTTTCAACCCCAGACGCACCACACACGCGAGGAACGGTTTCACGTGGGGGAGAGCATCCTAGTTCGAGGACAATGCATGGAGAATTTCGATTTCAAAGAAAAAGTAAAGGAAAAAAACCGTAACCACTGCTTTGACATCAGGTTCAAGTAGTTTTTTGTATACACAATATTATATTAAAATGTATGCACAAGATTTTTCTCTATATTATACATTATACGTGATCACAAAATTGTTTTTTAACTCCTATCCATTGCATTCCATTCCGTCTATATTGTCTCTATTTAACCCAAAGTCAATAACGAGGGAGGAGGAAGACTACTTTACATTGGAAGTACGTATCGGAGTTCCATCACAACCACCACCACCGCCGCCACCACCGTCACACATCAATCGGATATTTAGATGCGATACATGTATATAATATATATATATGCATTATAGAATGGTATGGGATTTGTGTCGTACCGGACATGAAACGGTTTTCAAAATGGATTACATTATGTCATATTATAATGCGGAATGGCTCGCGTATTTGTCGGAAAGACGACCACCAATATAGATAGTAGATACCATGCATATATACATTTATATATATATATATATATATATATGTGTGTGTGGACGAGTTCTCTGTAGTGTAAAGCTATCTGTTCCCCCGCAACGTTACGAATGATGGCTAATAGAAAATATGTATAATCGGATCGTGCGCGCGCATATTTTATTTGAGGTTTTTCGGAAACTGAAAAATTTGGTTTCTGCGAACGACAGGTGCTTATATATATATATATATGTATATGCGCCGTGACGTATATAGAGGACACGACATTTTTTCCCCGAACAATATCGTCGAGGGTTCTGGTTGCGGGCAGAGTGCAATTGCTCAACAAACGCAATGCAATATGCAGTTCGTTTTATCTTTTACCGCGTGGAACCACGAGAACAATAATTTCAAAAGTCAGACGAAACTTTACTATGACATGAGGAAACCCACTACGACGACGGAGTATTCTGCACTCAAGTAGACATTATTTTACTTTAACATCCCGGTGGTACAAAGGCAAGCGTATTATTATGTATGGTGAATTATAATCCTCCTACGTATACTATGGGTATGTATAACTACGAACAAAATGCTTGTCGAGTTCTTCGTGGAATAATTCTTTCAAAGAGAACTGAAACCAGAAGATACGACAAAAAAAAAAGCAACTAACGAATTACACTCGGCAGGTATTTTGTCGTACCTATGTATTGAATTCGCCGACTGGCACTGAAAGAGCAATTAAATCCGGAACATGTGGGTAGATGGGTAGGTACCCATAGCAATTTATACGTGATGAATAAAACGCGGCGCTCAACGTGATGTGTATCATGCACACAGTTATTTTAGACACTGAGCAAAGCTAAAATAACCTATGGTTATATAATATGCATGTGACGTATATTTTACGAACTAATGTATGCACGTTTACTGGTACCAGCCCGGCAATGGATATTTTGAATATTTTGAGTAAATATTGAAGTTTCGATACATATTTTAATTTCGAAAAATATTGCATTTTCAATAGTGTTTTCATAATAATACATCGTATAAATTGAAATATCGCATGTTATAATATTAGTAGGTATGTTATTATATCGTTCATCAGTGACGTAGAAAACGTGACGCTCTGTATTATATTATGCCATCCTAATGCGTGTGTAATCAGCGTTTTGTTTCTGTGCAGTGTATCGTAATAATTATACGGTATCTATTACGTTGCAAGAATCTAATGTACCATTTAATACCTTCCACCATGCTAAAATTAAGATAAGATAATACAATATAATATTAGAGATGCGGATAATAATGGAGAAGACAATTTATGGTATTATTATAATTGCCATTAAGTTGATTTATATTTTAATACACACGGCTTTGATGGTACATTATAACTGAATAAACGAAATGTGTAATAATTACAATATACCATTGTACACTATTCATTTATTACCGAACAGTTAGGTAATGTAATTAATTTAAATCTATACAGATAATTGAATTTTATATTTTTTCATCGTACAATAATATGTGTATAATAACATTTACCTAATAAATAATTTGTACAACTAGATATATAACTGTATTATTCAATAGAATAACAGAATAAAAAAACGGTAAAAAGCAAAGAAAAAATGAGTGATACAATTTGCATCTCTGATATTTAATTATTATTATGTCATTGTAGTATAAATAGAAAACTCACCATTTTACTGTTGATTTCGTGGAAATGTATTTCGCAGACTTTATCTACTACGTCTTCCGAATGGAAAGTCACGAAACCGAAACCTGTTGAAAAAAAATGACATACTTAATAAAAAGATATATAAATGCATAATGTACATAAAACGTTAGAATTGCATTAATAATGATTGAATAACAGTACATTATAATGCAGGAAGTAGGCGAGGTAAATATAAATAATAATAATAATAATAATAATAATAATAATAATAATAATAATGTTCAACTCGCGGCGTTCATAAAATATACCAAGACTGTTATGGACGTTATTAATTTATAATTTTAGAGTGTCAATTAAACAGAACTGAAAAAAGCTCTCGTAAATAATACGCTGTAAAAACATTTTGAAAGGTAAAAAAAATAACGATTAAAAGGGGGAGCTTTAATATTATTATATTTTCAGACAAGTGATGAACTCATACGAGCATAACGTGGACGACGGGCCACTGGATCGGGCCGGGTGAACCGCTGCAAAGGCTCAAAAGTTGCGCACTACACCACAATCATATTCGTAATAATAATAATAATTACAATAATCGATATTAATTAATTATTCCAATTTTACCTCACCGAAGCATATTATATTATAATAATATACGGATGGCAGTAATCTCGGTTTCTCGTTGTATTCCCACAACACCGACGATAAAGTGGTTAATTGAATTGTCGTTATACACGATATAAATTAAGTCACGAATATTGCGACCCTTCGCGTTCGATGCAAATTAGCTAAGTGGCTTATATTATCCGCGTTAAGAGCTGCGTGCGCGGTGCAGCAGCGTCGGGACGAGCTGCTGTAATATAGAATAATAATAATAATAATATGACTATTGGTGTGTGTGGGTGTGTGTTACGAATACTCCGCCAATACGTTAATCATTCGACTCATACTATTAAACTATAAATTATACGGGTTTATGTAAGTATAATAGAAAAAAAAATTTGAAAATGTGATGTTAATAATAATTACCATGGTCGATAACAGTATAATACCAACAAATTATTAAAGTTTTTGAAAAAATATTATTATTAATACCTAATGTTCTATCGAATTTTCATGGTACGCCGGCGCGTTGGATAGGCAAATCAACAGCGCGCGTATGTTGCATTCGATTCCGGCGAATTACAGTACTACAACTACAGTACGCCCTACCACTGTGGCTTTAGAATACGTATTATTATTAAAACGTCGGACGAGATAATGATTTTATACATTTAAAAAAAAAAATACTCGTACCTTCGACGACGTATTATAAATAATAAAATATTATTACTGCAGCAGCTATAGACATAATATATACACAAACATATTTTCGAAAATAAAAATAACTGTGTACAAAAAAAATAATGAATAAAAGCATATTTTTGTAATAACAACGGTGGTTGAACTTCGACCGAGACTCCCGCAGTGTATAATATAATACGATTTGGACACGACGACGTCGTTATGTTCACACCTCTCGCGACGTTTACAGTATTAAAATAATTATTGTTGATAAAATATTGTTATACTCTATTATGGGTCACAATTTACAACACATTAAAAACAAAATGTCGTTATTCGTTATAAAAATAATATTTATAAAGTTGCGCTGTTATTTTTATAATAATATACTACCAACGTGCATTTATTAACATACATTATACTATTTTGTAGTTAAATAATCAAAACATTAAATTGTTGAGATGTGCGATTAAAATAATAGGTAGGCACCTACTTAAATTGACCGTACGACCAAATGTATATGATGAGGTATTGCATTATTGAGCAATATAAAATACGTGATATTCTGCAGAATTTATTTACGTTCGAGTATCGAATTCAACCAACGTATTGAGGAGTCGCATTA